>NW_015150546.1:1616145-1621309 GCF_000732505.1 Cyprinodon variegatus
TTGATCAGAAGGCTGGATTACATCCTTGGCAAACAAACATATTTTTCAACTTCATCATTTGAACCAACAGTTACCAGATATTAACCCTTCTGGACCAAAGTATAACTTTTCGCTGCATAGAAACTGGAAGTCTGCATTTTCCTTCCATCTTCTCACAAAAGCAGAAAAGAATTAACTAAAAAAAAACAAAAAACATCCATTTTCTGTCACGCTTATCCCTGCTGGGGTGGCGAGGGGTGCCGTTGCCTTTCTCCAGCTGTCAATGGGGGAGAGGCGGGGTACAAGCTGGACTGGTCGCCAGGGCAACATAGAGACGAACAGAACAAACAACCATTCACACACACACTCACACCTAAGGATAATTCAGAGAAGCCAATTAACCTAAAAGTCATGTTTTGCACTGTGGGAGGAAGCCGGAGTACCTGGAGAGAACCCACGCATACACAGGGAGAACATGCAAACTCCATGTAGTGTAGAAGCAGTTTTATTGTCTTATATATCCTTACATGGGGCCCTAAAGCTACTTAGCAACAACATAGTACATGCTGAAGGTCAAGTATGAGTCTTAGCAATAATAAAGTCCCTAATGCCTTATTCGTACGGAATTAGATGATGTATGAGGAGGTTTGGCATAAACAAGGAACATCTGTATAAACATTCCTCCCACTGTGTTAAATCGACCGCTGGCGTCAACCAGCAAACGTGAATTCCAGTAAGCTTTCGACATGATATTCCTGTGCATGTGCAGTTACGTCATGCGATGTGGAAACTATAAATGCCACCTAGAATGGGCTGAAGGTTGGGGGATAACTGAATTGTGACGATGAATTGCTGGATGTATGAAGTGTTTAAGACAGCTGTATGAATTCGGTTGTAATTAAATGTTTCCCCCCTCCGGATGATAAGATGGTGTGAATCGTGGCCTTCTTTCTGTCATAAAGGGAATTCTACCAATGAGCTTCCATATTAGAAAGACCACAGGAATGGAACCCAGAACCTTCTTGCTGCAAGGCAGCAGTGCTCCCCACGGCTCCACTGTGCAGCCCCAGATCTCGCTTCCTTTTTCTTCTTTTAAATGTAAATTGTCCTTTTCCAGTGGCAAGGTGTCTCACTTACCTGCTCAATTGGACAACAAAAGTGTTTGTTTTAAGAAAAACTGACTCACTTGGATTTATGTTTTTTGAACTGTAGGTGTTTATCTTGACAGCAGTGCATAAATTTGGAACCTCTCCTGCAAATTAAACAATAATCAAAGAAGTCCGAATTTAATTCTATTTATCCAGCCACATATGAGGTCTGTTGATATAACATTTCCTTCAAAGTTCAAACAAACAGCTGAGATGGCAGAGTGATGGATGTGGGTTGAAATAAAGCAGAGGGTGCTAACATGAAGTCCACTACAAAAACCTGATCTAAAAATAGGTTCAACTTCCATACAATTATAGTTTTTCCCTTCATTTCAGCTGGTAAATCAAATGAGCTGACAAAGGAACGAGTGTTCTTGTGCTTAAAATGAAAGGATGACGCACTTTTTATTATATTTTTAAAGATAAATAATTGTATTTAATTTAAATAAAGACAATTTTGACTGACTTTGCATTGTATACCAAGAATCTGATACACCAAATTTGAGACCAACTGCTAATTCTAATTCTTTTATTTTAGGTTAAAAACTGCAGGATTGTGGAAACTGTCTAGTTGCTCTTTGGCATTTCCACATTATCTCAAAATAAAATCTCCTCTCAGTACTTCTGTGAACTAAAAATGCAATCATATAAAACTGGTAAACAAGGAAAGCATCTTAGAGCCATCCATCACGCTGTCTTGATGTGTCAGGTTGTTCAGATCTGTGAGAGAGAAAAGGAGAGCTTTTTAAAGAAACATGAAGGCCAGAGCAGAGCAAGCAGACTGCTACTGTTTGAAAATGTCACCAATCCATCAATCTGATAGGTAAAGGCCAGTCCTCTCATTATACTGGATGTGTGTGTCTGCGCTCTTTGAGAAGAGGAGGTTGCTGACCCAGCCAACACACTCCACACACACCATTATGGTCTGTATTTTAATGAGCATCTTGGGGATCATCTATAATTCATTTACAGCGGCTCTGAACCTGCGGATGCTGTGTGTATCTGTGTGTTCTGCTGATCCGTAAAGTAAAGCATTCAAAATGAGTAAACTATTTTGCACCAATTTGTTCAATTATTAAGTATTAATAATAGTGTCTAAATTACTTTTTATGTGCTTTTAATAAAAATTAATTGCAAATACTGATCTGAAAGTAAATAAAAAGTTCTTTAAAAAAGTGTTTTTGCTCATAAATAAGATAATCTGCCAATGGGATGAGGAATGTCACCATTAAGATAAGATATTATGCACTATTTTTATATTTTAAACAGAACTCATCCTATTCTATTTGCAAATTGTTTACTTCTCTGCTCAAATACACATATTTAAACAGAAATAGACTTATTGTTCAGGGCTTTTTTGCATCGTATAAATCTGAAATCTGGTTTACTTTTAGTGATAATCTTCTAGACTTTTCTCAGGTGCATTAATGGGTTAAACATCTTGGCTCATTTGAGCGGGTCGAACTAAAATATCCCGAACAAAAGCTCATTGATTTCTATGCGACTTGTTACAGCTGTAGCACAGGACACCCTTCCCCCGGATCAATAGATCAGATGTCATGTTCATTATTTTCTCTCTTGGCAGGTGCACCGCTCTACACTACGACTCAGATCTTCCTCCAACATCCATCATCATCACCTTCCACAACGAAGCCAGATCCACTCTGCTCCGCACCATCAAAAGGTAATTTGGCTTCCTGGAAGCAGGGATGCATCGCTTCACCAAACCTGCAGTTTGGACTGGTTCTGTTCTGAGTTTGGGAAAGAAATGTGATAAATCTAATTACTTAGGATCCATTTTTTTATTATTGTTATTTTAGATACAAGTCTTTCCACATAACCTTTTATTTTACCATCAGTTGTCTACAGTGTTTGGAGGTTATAACAGGCTGTTTATGCTGAGCTGCATAACTTTGTGACAACTATTCATCATTATCCTCCACAACTTTTTGCTGTATTTTCTGAGAGGCTGTTTGAACCCTGCAATGATTAAATGTTTTGTTCTTTATTTTTTTTATTTTTTTTACTGAGCAGGTCTTTTCATTCCTGCCTTGCAGCAATAAAGTCAATCCATGTCTTGATTCTTATTGCATGCTGTCCCTTTAAATGCCTGTTCTCTGGACAAAATTGAAATCTAGATAAGTCACGTTTTTCTTAAAATACGTGCATTTGTTCTTAGATTGAGGAGGAAAAAGAAACATTTTGCCAATGAAACAAGACAATTTACACCTAAAGTAAGAAAACACAATTGCATTTTCGTATTTCAAGTGCATTTTATCTAATTTTCTTATTTTAACAGTAAAAACATCTCATTTACCTACTCAAATTAAGGTTAAATACACTTAAGCTTTTATTTTCTTATTTCTAGATTGTTTTTCCAGTGTTTAAATGCATGCTACAGCTTTCTCTCAAAATACAAAAACATGAATGTTAGGTTAATCAGTTTCTTTAGATTCTCCTAACTAAGCCTGATTTTATCTTTAAGTTTCCAATTTGATGAGTTGGAAACATTTCCTAATGTTTTCTTCGGATTAAAGTTTTGTTTTGCCTCCAGGGTTTTACTTCCTTCCTGAGATGAAAACTCTAACTGCTTCATCTGTTTTGTTTTGATTTTACAGATTTTGTTTGCTCGTCTCTTTCTCTTAGTTTTAAAGTTTTTTTGTATCCTTTTGTTATGAAATATGTGCTGTTTGTGGGACATCTGTAAACATTAAGGAATTCCTAAAACATCTTTCCAGATAGTAACCTATTGTTGAACATTTTATTTAGATTTTTTTTGACTTCCAACCAAGGGTGTAACTTTGTAATAAAAGTTGGTGTGGACACTCTAACAGTTACTCAACCCAAACGTTTTCATTAAGTTTTTCTATTTTCTAAAAAATTAGTTCAAACATAGTATATTTATTGAATGCTTCCCTATTGTTTAGAACACAAGAGAGCCATAATACACTGATATTTATATTTCTAGATGCTAGAGAGATGTCTTTTAATGCATTACATTTATAGGGCCCAAAAACATTTATGTATATATATATAAAAAAAAAAAAGAATAACAGCCAATTCCGATGCCAAAATCGATATATCATCGATATATCATCCCTAGAAGTACAATTTCAATTCCATCCATCTGGAAAAATATGGATATGCTTAATTTTAAAGATAGCATAGCATATTTTTTTCTTGTAAACTTAGAGATCTACTGTATTTTATTGCATGTTGCATATCCCAGTTAATCTGTTTCCCCTTTAAATCTGCAGCTCTCCTTACTTCTTTCTCTGCTCTGTTTAAAAAGATTATTGAACCTCTTTACTAATATGATGACGCCAGGAACAAAATTCAAGATATGTAGGAGCTCTGCAGTCTGATTCTGTCTGTTCTATAAGAAAACGTGTAATTATTAACCTGATTTTTTAAACAAGTAAAGAAGAGCAACTATATTTTCTCAAGCTTCTTGCATTATAATACTAACTTGTATAAGATTACAATTTGTTGCTATTTTTAGCTGAAAAAGCTCTGTATGTCAAACAAACAGATTTTTTAGTGGTTTGATCTCAAATTTTTTAACCAACCCATCTTCGAATTTTAACTTAAACATCAAAGTAGCTGCTGGTTAATGTTCACTGAGTGCTGCTGCGTGTCTCTTCTCCAACCACGTAGCTACTTTCTAAGCAGTGAAATGCGATTGCAAATCAGATGCCTCACAGCGACAGATTTGATGATGTAACACCGAGAGGCGGGACACGGGAGCAACGGGAGAGAAGAAAAAAAAAACACGGAATCAAAACGCTCTGAACACAGATAGCTGCACCCAACCTCTGTTACCTTTGGCTAAAATAAATGAGCGGACAGCAGAAAAAAATTGGAAATTATTGGTTGGGACATGTCCACTAGCCTCGTGAGACCATCCTGATCTCGCGAGCTTTCAAGGTTTCACTCGCAAATCAGTCTGCAGACTCTCCGTTAAAGAAAATTTGGAGCCGTTCACCAAACGAACGTCCAATCAGCGTTGGCTTTGAGGCGGGTTGAGGTGTGACGCA
>NW_015150547.1:0-15098 GCF_000732505.1 Cyprinodon variegatus
GCAATTTATATTACAGCTCTATTTTTTGTTCTAAGTCGCCATCTGGCGATCGTTTTAAAGTATTGCAGATTTTTCTGATTAAAAGAGTGACAGCGGATCATCTGTTGATTAGATTGTTTTAAGTTATTAATTCCCCCTTTGGACTTCCTGCAGATTTTGACATATAACCTCCACACACTTTGCTTTATTTTAATGGGATCATATGAGATAGACCCACACAAAGTGGGTCAAATAGTAGAAAAGTTTTCAGCTTTTTTTTGTATTACAGCTTGAATTCTGAAAAGTATGGCATGCATTTTACCATTGAAACCCCTACAGTAAATACATTCAAGTGATATTCTCTCTATTTCTAATGTATCCCCAGGATAAATAAATAAATAAATCTGACCCGCGCAGGCTTCAAAGGATTTCTTGAATAAACAGCATCATAATAACCAAGAAACACAGCTGAAAGATTAGGGGTGAAGTTAAGCATAAAGGACATTATCACAGTTTTACATCCCATAGAGTATGATTAGAAATACAACCAAACAGACAGGAATGGAACAATTGATAAGAAAGAGAAGCAGCCAATATAACTTAAGATAAGTTTACGTAGGTTTTAAAATATATGACACCACTCCTATGATGAAACATGGTTGAAGCTGCATCATGCTGTGGGAATGCATTTCTTTATTCGGGAAAACGTTGACCGGAATTAATGGGAAGATGGATAGAAATATATGAAGTACCATCATGGAAAAAAAAACAATCTGTGAGAGGCTGACAGAAACATAAAAAGTGGAGCTGGCTTTTTTTTTTTCTTTCCAATAGGAGAACGCATGTTATGATAAAACCAGAACTGAAAGGGAATGATATAAACTGGAATATCTATCATAAAGTCCTCAGGGAGAACATGCAATCTGCAGAAAAACCCTGGGAATCGAACCAGAAACCTTCTTGCTGCAGGGCAGCACTGAGCAGCCCCATTTTCATGTTGTACATTTGAATGTTTTTAGAAGGTTTTTGACTATATTACATAGCTCAGTTTTAGAATAGTGTAAGATTGATAGAAGAAGGGAAGAAGATAGGAAGACTGATGAAAAGAAGATTGAATGAGAGAGGAGGGAAAATAGGAACCCTGATGGAAAGAACAGTTGAAGAGATGCGAGAAAATTCTACTTAGCAGAGAGCAGGTAGACGTCAGAACAGGGCTGGAAAGAAAAGGACCTCAGTAACCAGCCAGACACACCTGGATTAATCAGCTTGTACAGTGATGAAAGACTGGAAACAAAGGAGCTGCTGAAGTTCAGAAAGTAGTGGAGCTTTGCATAGAACCCATTAGTGGGAGAAATGAATTTGCTTCTTTGAGATGGAATAGAATAGAAAAATTGAATGGGGAAATTCTGGTAAATCAGCAGGTCTGTTGACAGAAATAATCATCGTTTAGCTGCAGGATCCCAATTGTTTGATCCATGTTAACGCAGATGTTTAACTCTCAAAGGGATGCAGATGTGAACAGAATGAGTATTTGCTACTTCTATGAAGAACTGGAGGGACTGTGTCTCCACAGATGGCCTCAGGCGTAGGCTTAATGTTGGAGAAATGGTTGTGTTTACTTTTCTGGATTCTCTTTTCTTCATGTCAATCTCCCCTTAGGGAACGGCAGAGCTCTTTAGGCCCCACAAAATTGGAAAACCCTGGTAACCAACCAGGACCCTCCACTCCCACCCCTTTCCCCAAACCCAGATACAGCTTTCTATCTTAGGAGATAACAGTATGGAGAGGCATTACTGGCTTTTACACTTGATTTTTGTTGTTTAAATATTAATAAATATGTAAAAATAAATGAAACCATTACTGTTTCCTAAATTAAATCTTAACGAGACAAACACTACTTGGTTACAGTAAAAAGGCAGAATCTAAACTCCTAAAACGTAGCATAAATAATCAGACCACAACACAAACGTTCATCACAGTTAAGATTTATTTCATTCAACATTTCACATTACAAATATTTAAAAATTATGCATACTGTTATAAATAGTTGGCTGCAAACAATTAAATAACAGATTTTTCTTTTTCGTTTCACTAGCACTTCTACAGACCAACTGCTAGAAATATGGACATATTTGTATTACATAACTTAATTAGAAAGGAAAATACAAAAATAGGAACTTATAAAGTGAAATGACAATAAAAATTAAGGTGATATCTTAAGTAAAAAAATGCTATTAATAAATACAACAACCTTCCCATACACAGTTAAAAACTATTGAAATCTTGCCATTAAGTAACATCATTAACAGACAAATATTTAAATATTTATTTTCCTTCAGAAAATGTGAACCATATATTGTGGAGCACAATATAGCAATTAGTAAAAACTAGACACTTTAACATATTAAAAGCTTCACCTCAAAAATATAACAAAAATCTGATCAAAATTATAAAAATCAATTATACATTCCAATTAAAAATATACCAATAAACATTGACCTAATAATTACAATGCAATCAATCACAGTAGCTTAAAATAAACCAGAAAATAAGCAAAATGAGCACAAAAACCTTTTAAATGTTTTAAAAATAACTTCAATTATTTATATTAGTACAAATAGTTTGATTTCTTTTTCTTTTTTACAAACACCAGCATGAAAAGGATTACAATAACAGTAGAAAATGACTGTGAAAAACATATTAACATCTTCTTTAATTAAATGTCTGCAATCAAAAATGGCATTAAAGAATTACATTGCAAAGAGTCTTTCTCTGGAAAAAGGTTTAAAAGAAGTATTGCACATAACAACTTGAAGTTAACTTGCAACAATTTACCACATTCAAGTCTTTAAGCTCCCCTTTCCTCCAGATAGGTCTATGTTAGCTCACCGCGACGCACGGCGGGGATGAGTTCTCAAGTCTTTTCAAAAACAGTGTTTCTTTTCGTTTACGTTTTTTTTTTTTTATCGTTTTTGTTTGTTTCGTTTTTTTTTTTTCCACACAGATGCTCAAAGTCCTGCACTGCCGCATCGGATTAAAGATATTTCTCTCTCTGTCGTGTGCATCCCTGCAGAGGTCTGCGGATAAGGGGAAACGGAGGGAATCGACACGAGGGGAGGGGGTGAGCTGAGGTGTCCTTAACGTAATAAGTTGAGAAACATTTGGTGCACACCACAACAGTTAATTGTAATATCTAATTCATGTATTTGTCTTTTTTTTTTTTTCGTCATGCATGCTAAGGATTACAATAGGTGCTAGTTGGCAAGTTCAAGAATATATATATATATTTATATATGAATATGTATATAGATTTTTTTTTCAAATATTAAAATATCTAAAACACCAAACATCCATTCTTGTGGTACGAGATTCAGCATGAAGCATGAACCAGATTTTGCATTCTCCTCTTTATGTTACGCTCCATCTATGGAGAGGAAACCAAGACAGAAGTTACCATTTCCCCCCAAACTAACACAGCCAAGGTCGGAGACATTTACATCGAATCCAAATTACAACTTTTTTTTTTGTCCTTTTTCTCTTCCTGCCATGCTTTTATTGACCAAATCGACAACTAGTGTACGACCAAAACAAAACCAAAAAAAAAAAAAAAAACAAAGACCGAGAGTGTTCCGCTTTGGTCTATCCTCTGCAGATCTGAAGTCGCATCAACACAACTGCGCACTCGTAAAGTTGTAAAGACTCCTCAGCACGGAAATGTATAAAAAGCATAATTGAAAATAATAATATATATTGAAAGCAGTCAACTTTTTTTGTCCTTTTTTTTTCGTAAAACGAAACATCTCCGTATACGCAGATCTCTCAGTAACAAAAGTACAAAAGCTACCTTTCACAATGTGAAAAATTGAGGTATTGCAAAAAGGAGTTTCCCCATATTTGTGAAAAATGTGCCTAAAATGACTGTTTGGAAAAAAAAGACAAAAAAAGGAAGAAAAAAAAAAGAAATATTTAGAAAAGTAGTGCATAATAAATGTTTATATGTGCATGACAAAATAATTTAGCTAGAAAACACTGTACCAAAAAATCAGCAGGCCATGTATAAAATAATCTTTTTTTTTTCTTCTCATTTAAACAGCAAATTCTTCACAAAGTGTTTTTTTTTTTTACTTCTAAAATGCTCACCCGAAAAAACTGACGCTCGGGGCGCAAAACTACACCCCCTCCCTCCGCCCCGAAGATATGAGGATTCTCACTAGTGTGTGTTAATAAATCAAGTTTCGGTACTAAACTCCCTGACATTTAAATGCTCGGCTAGAAGGTCGCCACGGTGACACCAAAGAAAAGATATGAGGATTACTTTTCACCTTCACTGTGGGAATGTGCATTTTAAACTTGCAGAAGTGTTTGAGATAAAAAAAACAACAAAAGAACGACACGTGCCTGACAGGGCCACCGCCCCTTTGAGCCGGGGTCTTCATCTGCAAAGCCCTGTTGGATTTTCCACTTATAATGTTTACTGTTGAATATATATCTGCACCGTCTGCATCGTGTTCAAAGGCCAATCTTTGGTTTGTTGAAGTCCACCAGGGCTTGACAGTGAACCAAAAACTGGGTCGGAGTGATGCATTGATGAGCATATATGTAGATAAATAAACTTTAGTTTGTAAAAATGAAGAAAAAAAAAAAAAAACATGCAAGAGACTATCTTCATTTATGCTTCTAAAACACTGGATGCTGAGTTGGACTCACTTGGCAGCAAAAACAAACAAAAAAAACAACACAAAGGATGGAGGGGTCGTTCCCTCCATGAATCGAACGCGTGCCGACGATGTGCGAAGCGGATCAACTCGCACTGCATGCTTTCGCGGAGCGCCGCTTTCACTCCTGGATACAAAAGGAGCACTTCTGTCGTTAAAAGACTCAGGAGAATTGCACAAATGGGTTTTTAATGGGAACCAGCAGAGACAGGGGCTTCCTGTTTGGAGGCAGCCAATCAGGATACTGCTTGGACAGCGCGGAAGAGGAGACGCCTAGCAAATGCACTCGCAGCCCATTAAACCTTTTCACATTTCTGTTTACTTTAGGATTTTATATGATAGGGAGACCTGAAGTAGTATAGAAATTCAAGTAGAAAGAAATGAATCCCTTTCTAAGTTGCTAACGCTACAGAGTCCAATGCAACTTATCTCCACAGGGTTAAACATGGTGGAGGAAGGATCATGTTGTGGGGATGTAGATTGGTAGAGAGTTTCTAGCGTAGCATCGTGCTAACTAGCCAACTCTGCAGTGGAATTAGTTTAGATCAAGGCCCAGTCAAAGTACAGACCTGAATCAAACTGAAGCCCAGAGATGGAGCCTCGCTTTGCGGATTAAACGGGCAAAAGAAACAGAAACACCATCAAGAGACTGTGGGCTTTAATAACATGCGAGTTGCCAAAATGTGAAAAGGATAAAGAGCGAGGAAATACTTCTAAACGGCGTTGTACCTTCACCTCACGTCCCGAATAATCTGAATCCAAACTCTCAGGTTTTGTGATCCAGCCTCTGCTCCCTGTTAGCTGCTGGTCTTTTCTAGAGCCCACAAGCAGACATGAGGGAAGCAAGGCTGTCTGCATCTTTTCGCCCCACATCACCCCTTAGCCACACATTCCCACACTAAACTGTACACTGTACGATACTTTACCCCTCCCCCCCACAGCACAACCCTGGGTTTGATTACAAAAATAAGGAGGTGATGTAGCAAGCGCGTATAAAACTGTGCCTGTTAGGTCGCTCTCTATCTGTTGCATCACTTCCCTCTGATTCTCACAAAGGGAAGCTTAACACCAGTGAGTGGTATTGTTTTTCCTTTTCTCGCTTACTTGCTGTTATTTATCTTCTTAATGTATTCGGCACATTAGCAGCTGAGTTTGAGGTATTGGTTTTTGCATGTGAAAAAATGGAGATCGAAACCCAAATCTGTGTTGCTTGAATTTGTTTGTTTGTTTTTTTTTCTTTATCCAAGTAACGTCAAAATGTCTGTATGGTCTTGGAACATATAAGAAGGATTTTTGTTTTTTGTTTTACAAACAGGAGAAAAAAAAAAGACTCAATTTCTTCCTGTAGTAGGCCCTTTCAGTTCTTCAAAGGTAATTAGGATTCAGCTTTGGTTAACTACAAAAGGGTCTCATATAAGATGTCTTCACTCTTTAAAACAGAAAATAAGTGCACTCTTCTTCAGCAACACCTTTGTTAATCACATTTTGCTCTGGAGCCATTTGCAGCAATAGCAAACTAAATCCCACGTCTCCGAAATAAATAGCCAATGACGCACTTTTTCAGCAGCATTTGCTGTGAAGACTTTGTACAAAAGGAAAAAAAAGGCCACAGCTCTGCTACAATATAAGACAGCTGGATGTCAAATCAAAGGTGTTTTTAAGGGCCTCTTGTATCAAAAGGAAATATTCTTTTTAGAAAAATATGCCAATTGAATAGCAGAGTACCATATCACACATCAAAACTTTCCTATATTAATATATATTTATATATATGTGTGTTTTTGAGAACTAATAAAAATATTTCAAAAAGAAGAAAAATAAAATTATGTTACATTTTTTTTTCTACTAGATGGACATATTTGGATACTACTCCAGTTTTTCTCTTCTATCTTCAAAATATCGATATATATTAACTTTAAATAAAACCCAAAAAAACAAAATGCTGTTAGGTGAAATTAGAGCAAAAAAGGAACCAGCAACAGAAAAGTGCATTTATTTGTACAATGATTTGCGACTCCTCCTGCACTACCTCTCCTTCCCCGGCTCCTCTGTCGCCTCTCCCTCTCCGTCGCTCAGTTCCAGCGGAAGGAGATGTGGCGCGGTCGGTCGCCTCCCTCCTTCACCAGAGGCTTGTGGAACTCGCGGCCGGCGCGGGAGTGGATGGCCGCCCAGCAGTACTCGCAGTAGTACTGCAGGCAGGTGACGTTGGCGCAGAAGAACGGGGCGAACTTGCCGCCGCAGCGGGTCCCCTGGCACTCATCGCACAGCTGGTCGTCGAGCACATATGGCTTCACTTCCACCTGGAAGTCAAGGTAAAGATTAGATATTTTGCTTCAGGAAAAGCTGAGGTGATTCAGATTCAGACATTTTTTTATTTCAACATTTCATACTTCTTAGTCATACCTACTTAATTTATTTATTTTTTCTTCTTTTCTAGAGCAATAAAGCTTTAAATACGGAGCCTGAATTTAGCAGAGACCAGGAAAGAAGGAACAAACTAGAGCTGGGCAATATGGCTTCAAAATATAATCTCCATTTTTTTCCCCGTATAAAATCCAATAAATCGATTTAATTGAATCGAATAAAAACAGACATTACTTTTAGCAACTATCCGTATTTCAAACATCCCCATTTAAAGGGCAAAGAAATGCACGCTGTGAGATGCTGTTAAAACAATGTTTCACAACAAACAAAGAGAATATAACAAACTAAATGTTTGCAGGTGGTTGTGTTACATCGTCAGCTTATCAGTTATGATTTCACATCTAAGAAAAAAATTACAAATTACATTTGCGGAAAAATAAAAATCTGAAAAAAATTTAAAAAATCAAATCTTCATAAATGAATAATTATATTCATTGATATTAACAATTAATCACCCAGCCCTAGAATGAACAAAGGAACAAATAATAAAATACTCATTTATCTTTTCTTCAGAGATAATTTTTTATATTAAGCATCCAAATTTAAAATCTTAATTCAATAAATTTTGTCAAGTAAAATAATTTTAATCAATTGACAGATCATTTCTCTTCTTTTGAGAAGTTATTCATCAGATTTTGTGGTTTTTTTTTGGTTGACCTTTTTTGCAGGAAGTTTATTCCTAGCAGTAAACTTCAGCTTTTTGTGTATTTGCTATAAGACCATGTGACAGGAAGATTGCATATGCATAAAATGAGTAAACAACAGCGCAAAAAGGTTTTTAAAAATAAGTAAAAATTCCTTATTGGTGTATCTACCCTCCATTTGAACAGGTCAATAAAATTATCTGTCAATGGAATGAGATTGTATCCCCTAAAAAACATTGGTAGATCATTTTACTTGCCTACTGAAATGTTTCTTTTATAATATTTGACTTTTATGTCACCCTTTTGCAATAAAGGAAGCAATGCAACCAACAAGTTAGGAACATTAAGTCGAGGTAAAGAAACAGAAGAAAAGAGGGATAAGATACAAATAGCCTTGATGTTCCCTGAAGCACAAAGTAAAGCTGCAGAAGCTGCCAAGCTAATGGCGCAAAACATTCTTTTCAGGCTTAAAAATACTAAACATTATAAATGTGAAAACTCGGTGTTCAGTTTTTGAGGGGTTTTCTTATACTGTAGGAATATTCTGTGACGGAGCCCCTCTAATATGACCACTGCAATTATTTACTTTATGATACATCAAGTCTTAAATAATAAATCTAAAATCAAAATAGGTAAACCTCAGAAAAGGTACATGATACCATTAATCGGATACTTTGATAACAGAATAAATATATTTCCTACTCCTATTGATTCAGCTAAAAACAGTTGCTGACAGCAGAAGTATGAAGGTAATAATGTGAGCCAGAGGTCATCCCTAAAGGTCATCAAGTACCTGCCATACAAGGCTGCCATGTTTTTTTTCTTTTTTTTTTATTTCATAACCGGATATCTGTTTCTCGCAACACTAGTTCTGAACTATGACCTAACTAATATTTAATAATACGGTAGTGTAAACATTTGTTTAAATATTAGTTTAACTCAATATTGCTTTTATAGCTGATTTTACAGTTTTGTAATGATATGAAAAAGTGTTTTATTTTATGACAGTTTTCTGCTTATTTCTCTTTTTTTTTTCGAGAGCAGATTGTGTGTTGAACTGGTCACCGAGTTGGCATTATGCTGGTAGGTAGATATTACAAAACTGCTCAGTATAACGAAAATCTACTGTTCAGGAGTAGCTCAGTCTGCTTGATTTTAAAAGGATCTTGACTTATTCTCTCTGCAAATGTGGAAAAAAAGCATAATTAAGGGGTTATGTAAAATGTGAGCCGGTCCAGCAGATATTGGTGTGAATCCACGACTAACCAGCCAGAAACAATGAAAGAACCACCTGACTAGAAGTGGAAAGTGACACTGAGAGGAAGCAGAGATCAGAGGGTTTTTTTTTTTAAATGACGGTAGAAAAAAGAAGTGATGCTGGTACTATTGTTTCTCAGCTAACACTCAGAAATGTCACCTGTAGTAGTAAAAAAAAAAAATAAAGTGTTTATGGAGCTCCAGCAGAGTGGGAGGGGAAATTTCAGCACCTTTGTTCCAGATGTAAAAATCCTATTTACTGCTCCCACACACAATTTTGTGACTCACAGTTGTAGCAAATCTACAGCTTGGATCAGCGCAGATCCTTCGGCTTGAAAAAAACAAATACAAAGCTCTTCAATTAAAACACAAAAGATGGGACCTGGTAAGAGTCAGGGGAAAAAAAATAAAAAGAAAACCGAATCTTCAATTCCAAATGTTTTTAGCGAGGAGCTATAACTGTGACCCATCCTCCATCTGCACTCTACTCTTTAACTAGGAAATAAAAAAATAATCATCATTGAAGGAGGTGAAATAAGAAAAAGGAATTAGTCTTGCTTCCAACAAGCTAATTTATTTTAGGTAAGAAATAACATTCTTTGTTCATGAAGAAGAGAAAGGCAGTTTGGTTTGAGATAAAGGAACAGGAAGTAAGACTGTGGCGTTAAGATGACTACAGAAAGGGGCTCTAAGAAGGAGAGGGAGAACATAGAGGCTCCCTTTTCTTCCCACTCACCCGTTTATCGATTTCTCCGTGCTGCAGCTGTACAAAGCGAGCACTGATAGCAGCAATGTAGCTCTGCTGATTAGAGAAGGCGACCCGCCCCGCTCCCTTGGGGTACTTCAGCTCTGGGTCTGTGTCGATGCCTGCGTAGCAAACGCCGCCGTACAGGCGGTCCATGATCATGGCCAGTTCCACTGAGGGAAAAAAACAAAAGCATAGTTGTTGTCAAAGGTTAACTAAAAGGAGACGCGGAGTAAAAAATGGTCAATTGGGCACGACTGACACAATTCTAACTTTACAGTCTAGTATTCACACTCTTTGAACTTTTTTATACCTCCCATCATATTAAAACCATCAGCATAAATATATTATATTGACTTTAACAGGATCTCTTAACAACAAAGCAAAGCAAAGCTCTGACCACTTGCATAGATGGATTATAATACTTTTTTATCAATGAAAATCCTAATGTGGTGTGCATTTGTCTTCAGCCTCCATATCAGCTTTACACAAGGACCAACTTCTGTCTCTGTTTTTTTTGTGTGTGTTTTTTTTAACAATTTCTATGGCTTCAGATGATTCGTATTTGAAGTAGAGCTAACATCAACGTTTAGGTCTGGACTTTGGGCCATTCTAACACTCTAGTTATAGCGCTGGCTATATTTTTAAGTTTGTTATCCTTCTCCATTCTCAATTCTTTAGCAAGAATGTTTCTTCTAGGACTGCATGCATTTAGCTTCATCTTTCTTTAATTTTCTTTAACATCTAACGTACCTCTTGATTTGTGCATATGTGTTTGTTCTGTGTGCAAGCTGTCTTCTCCACCCTCTAATCAATGTGGGCAGAAAGCCATTTAAATGAAGCATGGTTCTACTGGAGGTTTTTCCTCTCTATGGTCACTGCATGCATGCTCAGTATGATAGATTGCTGTATTAATGACCCAATGCAAGTGGCTGTCCACTGTTTTAAACACTCATCCAGGAGAATGTGCTGAACAGCTTCCCAGTCCCTGCTGTAGAAATGATGTTGCAACACCGTGTTTCATGATGAGCAGTTGTAGTTTCCTGATAAACAGGATAGGCTTGCACACTACCATTTGTTGCACCATGATGTGGCACTAAAATTATGTTTCATGCGACAGCTTCTTTATTAGATAAACAGACTGTGCACACTGGCATCTTGAGCCACCTTTCAAAGATGGTGGACAGTTTTACATTGACAAGAAAACACTAACAAAATAACACCATTTCCTAATAAACGTGACCAAAAGAAAAGGCAAAAATAGAAAACATATTTGCAAAAAAGGTGGTTTATCCTTTTTTATTATAAAGTTGATGTGTCAATAGCTGTGGGGACACACACACAAATAAACAAAGATTTCGTTTTAATCCCCATCTTTGAAGGGATCGCCTTAGGTTGTCTCATGCAAAACGGGAAATTTGATTCCTTTCTTTTAACAATCACTTTATTTCCCATGTTTAATAACCTCTAAATTTGTTGGATGCACAACCAACAGCTGTCTGGTCAACTGATTTTTTCATCCAGAGCTGAAGATGTCTGCTGCTCCTCCTGAGTTGCCATAAGATTCTAGGCTTCATCTCTGATAATAATCTGCTGTTTTTCTTCTGTTTTTTTTTCCGCTTAAATCCTTATATTACAGGGGCTTGCATAATATTTACTGTGGATGACCTCATCTACTACTAGAGCAACCAAATGAAGGTTTACAGCTCAACAATCAGCAGTGCAGTCGGGAACTAATAGTACAAATACCACTGCTACCAGAATAGAAAAAACATTTTAATACACTAAACGGCTCAGCAGGCAGCAAAGAGCTCATTTTAATACCGTCAGGTGCTTTAGTACCAAGCAGGCCTGATCACACTGCAGAGAGGAGTAAAAAATAAACAGGAACGAAACAGAAAAGGTACAAGATGGAATGTATTATTAAGAGAGAGAGAGATGAGGACCAAACATGAGAAACATTTTAGGGACCTTTCATAAAGGACTCAAAATATGGGTCATGGATGCTTGAAATTCGGCCCGTATGCACAGTGCGTACCTTCAAATGTTTGCATTATAAATATTCACTTGTTTTCAATGTAACTTCAAGAAAAACAATAAGCCGAAGGATACCTGCACGGAGCGGACGAGGAACTCCTCCCACAAAGATGGTTTTTCTCGGGTCGAGGGGCTGAGATCCGTCCATCACGAAATCGCTGTCGTTCAGGTTCCACGGGCGGATCTGGACCTGATGCATGCATTAAACACACAAAAAGAAAGTGTTGGAATTTCAATAAAGCAGCTACCAAAGTCATTAAAGCTAGAAGAATAAAAAGGAAACGTGCATCACTTTAAACGAACCGGCTTATCTTTAATGGTGGGGCTGGAAACACACAGGTACAGTTTGCCATCCTCCTCGATGCAGGCGTCAATCAAAGCCTGCACCGAGCTTTCATCCTGGAACAGCAGGAAGGCATATCCTGCACCAAACAGAGACAGGTCATTCAAACACAGCGGTCCACATAGTACCGACACAGAAGGTGGAAATTAGCAGGCATCTTGCATCGACTGTGTATCGGATCTCCAAATTCATCCCTGTGTTCTACACCATGAGGCAGCCAGCCTGACAGGTAGAAACTTTGCAAATGTGATCGAAATAAATTCAGATGAGCACCTAAATTTACAGCTATGTGGATGAAGCAAATCTTACAATACCTTTAGGTGGAAAATAGGACTTGCTCTCTGCTTTGTGAGGCCAGTCCACAAACAGGTGTCCGAAACGCCGGAAACTGGCAGTTATCTCATCTGGAACAGGAATGAAAAGGATCAGTTTAAGTATTTACAAAAGGCCCCTCGGATTTTAGGTTTTAATTGTAATGTTTGTACCTTCGTCTATGTCCGGTGGCAGTCCGCCAACAAAGACCTTCCGCGAGTAGCGTTCCACGCGCTCTCCGTTCTGATGCGGGAAGCAGTGGGGGGAGCCGAGGCCCGCCAGGCCCTGATCAGCCCGCTCGTCGTCGGGGAAATTATCCTCCATTGGAAACAGAGAGGAGTGGCCTGTGAGAAAAGAAAGCGGTCAGAGTGAATCGACTTCCCAACATGAGCAGAAAGGGGTAAAGATGAGCTAAGTTGTGATGGAGATGATGTTTTCATCAGATATTTTTTACTCTTCAGTGGTGCATCAAAGAGTGAAAACTGAGGAGAGGATAGTTCTCTCTTCTTCCTTTGATACAACATCATGTTTAAATGTTTCTTACATTTAATGATTTGATCAAAGACCTATACTAATGACAACTGAAACAAAAGCGTTTGGAAAGCTCAAGAGAACCACCTGATATTAAAAAAACAAAAAAACAAATGAAAAACAAAAAACGAACAACCCGAAAATGTCAGCGTTTAAGGCAGGCAGGTAGAAGGTGCAGAAGTATTCATACCACATCAGTTTCTTTACATTTTATAATGTAACAATCACCAACTTCCACTTAGTTAGTTGGCCTTTTATGTGAATTAAACATTCACATAACGAGAAACTAATGAAAAAAATGTGTATTATATATTATATTATATGCCTCATCAGCTTTATAGGTTAAGCGTCATCAGTCTTCTATATTCTCTAACAAGGTTTCTTTCAGAACTGGCTCATTTTTAGCTGCATGCATCTTTCTATCAGTTCTGACCAGCAGGCAGCTGTCCCTTTTAATAAATGATTCCCCTGCATATTATCTGCAAACCATGTGCATTTTTCTTTAAAGGTAACTTACTGCCACATATTCATTTCTTTTCCTATGAGTCCTTTCAAATTTTCCTATTGCTTGCAGGGCAACCTACATGACTGATGGGGAAACTGTAAGCAAAACTTTTATAGCCTTCTGTCATCAGCTTTATTTTTTTTTTGACAACTCACCCATAAAGGCATAATTTGAGGCATGAAAACATTTAATTATTCTGTCAAGAGCCTCCATAAAACATGTAGATCCCTGCAGCTCCTCCAGAGTCACCAGGGGCCTCTTGGCTGCTTTTCTGGTGGATTGGGAGGAGGAAATTCAACTGATTTGTGGTTTCAAAATGTAAAATAAAAGTGGTATCAATACTTTGTGATAGGACTGTAATGGAAATAGTTGATCAACCCCAAAAGTAAAGAAATACGTTTAAAAATAAAATTTTAATAATAAAATTTCTCAATTTGAATAATTTTCCCATGAAGCATGCAAGGGGATTCAGTGAACATGCAGGTTTAATCAGATGAACACAGTGGTCCTATTAAGTCTGAATACTTTCAGTGTGGAACATGTGGAGACTACACCTCCTCATCTGAACTGCCCAGAACTGGTTTATAAAGGTTTATGCAATGAGGCCAGTCTGAACTTCTACGTGTGACGTGTGCACGCTCCTGCCGCAGAGCTGAGTGAATGACATACGATGCTTTGTGCGCCTCACTGCCTCATTAACTCACTGCTAGATGTAACACTGACTGCAAGTTGCAAACTGTAAGTGAGGAGAGGAAATATGTGAGCTACTGAAGCCTAATGAGAGGAAACGACAGTTTCACAAGTTCATAACAGGACTACATTTAGATGACTTGGTACACACAAAAAAGTTCAAAACCAACATGCAGGTAGTGTGAAATAAAACATAAAACTATTCTTTAAATAGGAAAAAAAATAAACTTGGTTAATAGATTTTAAAGATGTGAAATAAAACAACGCACAGAGAATAAAATACATTATATAAATGTTTACCTCGTCTCCTGCTATAATTCCTGGCTGCATGTGGAACGAAGGGAAAAATATATCAAAGGAGAGGCTGTTTGTAAATGTGGCATAAAAACCTAATTAATAACAGTGCTAGGTGGTTCATGACAATGTCCACAACAGTTAGTCCATCTGGTTACATTTCTTTCAATTAATCAGCTTGGAATTATAATCAAAGTGCAGCGCTGCTCAGACAGACGGTTATCAGTTTATCTAAGCAGAGACAAAGTGGTTCATTTCACTGCTTATAGCTTTGGTTTGGGATTTAACCGATATGGAAATGTGAACATAAGACTCTCCACCATGTATGGAACACTGAAACAATATATCAGGAAAAAGATCAGTCAAAGTTTTTTTTATGTATTAATACATCTCAAAAGGCTATGCAGACAGAAATATATTCTCAGGGTAGGGATGCATGATATTGGGATTTTGGCCGATATCCGATATGCTGATATTTTAAAACTCATGTAGCCGATAACCGATATCGATACCGATGTTAAAGCTAGACAAAAATAAGTAGTTATTGAAAATAGCAGTTTTGTTATCCATTTTTGACACTTTGAAAAATAATATACTCAAATATATTTTCATATGCTGATAT
>NW_015150547.1:16593-57121 GCF_000732505.1 Cyprinodon variegatus
ATAATTAGAAATTCAGTTTCTTATAAATTATTATAATAAGAATAATAATTTATAAGAAATTATACATTTTTTATAAATTTATAACAAAATTTATACGGGGGAGGGGGGGGTTATTCCACACATCCAGCTTGTCTACATCACCCTTTTTATCACTATACAGAGCCCATCAATCAGAATTAGAAAAATTGGAAGAACAATAGAGCAAAATACAATATAGTATAATAACATAGAAAAAAAAAAGTAAAATGACTAAAAATTAGTACAATTACAACCCACACAGTAAACATCAAGAACAGTTATTAGATCATTAGAGTGTGTTCCCTCTGACGTCCCGATTTCTTCCAGCTCCACTGATTTTGGAACCGGTAAAAAACTGTTTTTATTGTATTTCAAATGACGTTGATTCTGTCTACCCATTCTTCCGTCGAGCTCTGAGGTGTCAATTTTAAAATAAAATGCTAAATGTACTTTAACTAAAATGCGTGAGGCCACCTAACAGTTCCCTCTACTTTCTGTTTTGATCAGATGGTTTTATTCTTGTGTCGTCTGTAAAACAGTGGTGGCTTAAAGCCAGGAATGTTGTCGCTCATGTCACAAATATGTTACGGCTGTTGAGGCGTTGCGACCTTTACTTTGTTAAGTTGACTTTTATTCATAATCTGCAGTTTTCCTCGATTCCTGTACGCTTTTATCAACTATGTTTTTCCTTTCACTGAACTTCCATTGATATGCTTGATACAGCCCTCTAGAGAGAGAGCCTCTTATGCTATGACCTTGTTGACTTTCCCTCTGAAAAATGGTCAAGTCAGCAACTTTCTTCATAATTGGACAAGTCAGGACATGATTATTTCGTATTTCTTTTGTTTTTAACATTTTTTTTTTAACAAAGAAAAAAAAAATTTCAGAAAAACTGACATTCTGGACTCAATTAGCTGACAGCCAGACATCTAAATCAACTTAAGGGTGTCATGCCGAGTATAAAAACTGCATATGATTTTACATTATGTTTTATATTAAAGACATAATTTTCAATGACATTCTAAATTACTGTGAGGCGCCTGGGCAGTTTGCTCATTTATGCAAAAAGATGGGAAGAAGGAGGGTCAGCTCAGTTCAGCAGTGAGGATAATAAAAAAAAAAAAGACTTTCATTCAACACAACAGGTATTAACATAAAAAGTGAGGCAATTAAAACACAATGTAATAAAGCCCACAGGAGGTGCTACAACATGGAGTTAAAGGACTGAATCAGGCCCAAATAGGCCATTGTAACCCTGGAGACACCCGAAGCTAAACCTGGAAATGTAGCGTAGCTGCAAAAAGAGCGGTTCTCAGACATATCCAAGAAAAGCACTGTGATTGGACTTTAATCTTCATATTTGATTACTTAGGCAGTTTAAGCAAAACAACATCAAACATATCCATTTTACTCAGCTTGACTGCAGAGTAATACAAGAAGGTAAGTGTGCACAATCATAGGCTACAGACGGGGGGAGTGTGCTGCCTTTGAATTAATCATGCAGGGAACAAGAGGAAGGCGGAAATGATCCAGAAACTAAAAATCATTCCTTAATCCGATCACAGCCAATCAGGGGACTGCTTCCGATTCAAAGATTCAGTCAGTAGTGAGAGAAACTCTGAGGCATGCAGCTGTTCAAGCATTCCCACTCTGACAACGGGGCGTTTTTTGTTTATTAAATAAAGAATTGGACAAAGTAAAAGCATTTGAAGCATCATTTGGGTGGACGGTATAGTAAAGGCAAAGAGCTTTAAAAGAGCCAATACAATCTAGAACTGAAAGAACAAGGAATGGGTAAAGAAGCGGAGGGGCAATATTCCTCCCTCAGTGGACATTCCAAACCAGATGGACATTAACTCTGCTGGGGAAGGTCAACGGCAGCCAGAAACGGAGAAAAATAGTGAGAGGCAGTAAAGCAGATTGAAAGAGAGCAGAGCGTGCTATAAAAAGATGTGTGTGCGTGCGTGTGCGAGTCTGAGTGAGAGAGAGAGGGAAAAATAGATTAGAAGCGATGGAGAAATGAGCTGATAAAAAGCTGTGTGGGGGTGAGCGAAAATGAGAGTGACTGGAGGGGAGAGAGGATGGGGGGATGAAGAGAATGAGGAAAGCAATCTGCGTATCCTTATGAGGCAGAGAGAGAAAACCAGGGCTGGTGTGCAGCCTCTATCCGCTGGCACCATCTGTCTCAGGGCACGATGACAGCTCCTGACCATGTGATGCAACCATGTGACCGAGCAGGCTTTTCAAGAAATTACAGGCAGTTCCTGCTTTACCCGCCAGCCGAAGCTCGGACAGATTAAGGTAAAACACCACAACCATGCAACCAGTTCAAGGTGGTTTATTTTGTCGCAATGATTCCCTAAATGCTGAAGCACCACAGGAGATAAAGTAAATCCAGACAAGATCTGGACAACTTCCACACAAAAGTCTCTGGATCTTTTAAACTGATGCTTTCTGTTAATCATTCTGCTCATTACATTTCTTACACCACTCCACAACCTTATCGAATTCAAAAGAAACAGAAATGGCAAAACCAGTTAGAAAAAATAGTGAGCTTGTAAGCCTAAACCTATTTGCAAGACAGAAAGGCAAAATAAAATGCTTCAAATTGGTATTTACGAACCACCCCCACCACCCTAATTAAAATTTCATCAGAATACATAGAAAGACACAGCTGCCTTCCATTCAACCCACACGGGAACTTGCTCAGAAAAGGTGAAAAGTCTACATGGAGTTGAACGAAAGGACGAACCAGTTGTATTAGAACAGAAACAATAGGCTAAAAATATCAACAATCTGATGCATTTCTCTGTCTAGATAAGAACAAGAGGCAGGGATTTACACGGTTTGAAGACAAGTCGAACATATTTAAAGAAAAATTCCCAAAAATGCCTTCCTTTTTAAAAATGTTGGCAGGAAATATGAGAAGAATGCTATTTTATCAAGCGTAGCCATGCTAACTGCTTATATAACATGTTAGGAAAGTCAAATGATCAAGTGTCCTTTATTTGTCTTTAACTACCCCGTTTTACTTTATCTTTTCTCTCTAACTAAAATCTAAACAAGATGAATTACACCGGTAAAAACAAAAGTTCCTCCTGCTATAACTAGGCACGTTGCAGGGAACCTAAAAAAGACTGCGTATGTAAAAGATAAGATGTTCCAACAGGTTTGGAACATCTGAAAGAAAAGAAAATGTGCAGAACATGTGCGTCTTTAGAAGTTTAAGATTGGAGTAAAATAAAGACGGAGTTCTAACCCATTGACATGGATTTTAAAATTATTATTTGGAGAAATAGCATAATAATAATGACAAAGTCTATTTATAGTTCACTCTAGTCCAAGTATCTCCAAGTACTGTGCACAAAAGTTCCTTTTAAAAGATTAAATATCCATCTAGGAAACATGGAAGAGGGACAAAAAACCCTGTAACATATTAGGGACAAACATTTTCAGGCCAAAATTCAGACGTCTTTACTTTGGAGTTCCAGATTAAATGAATATATTAACGCTTTATATTCACATTAAATCTTTATGCTGACTTGTATCTTTAATTTTCATGGATAGTAGACATTTCTTCTTACAGTGTAGTTTACTATACATACCATTAAGGGGCAAAGGGTTGTCACCACCGGGGTGAGGGAATCCCAGACGACCTACACAGAAAAACGGAATAAAAATATTCATGACAAAATACCATCTCTATTTTAACTCCATGACAGGACCATAACAGAAATGGAAACTGAAAAAGCTAAGAGCTTGCAATGTATACTTTGTCTCTAATTAGGCTAAGAGCTACCATGATAAGATGATAACGTAATCCGCTGCAGCACATGAGCATATAAAAGATAAGATACAGGAAACATGAAACTGTATCTGACTGTTTTTCTTTTTCTGTTAAAAGTGGGTAATGACATGATCCACGCATCATGTCAAGACTTCAGGAGGCTGATAAGCAGTTTAAATTGCATACATCTAAAGTATCTAAGGTCAAAGGGAAATGCAATGATATTGACCATGTTCTTTGACCCAGCACCTCCAGCTTGTGTTCACAGGCTGACATGTTATCATGGACTATCTGCCACAGCCAAACATTTCCACCTTGGCAAAGAAAAGCCGAGAACATGCTTACAAACACAAAAAGATTCCACATTACATGGATGCCTGACTAGGTGAATTCCAACGGAAAATTCCAGTTCCTTTTTCAGTGGATGAAAACGACGAGTAGGAATGAATGCACAAATCTGTCTGACTTTCTGTCCATTTGCAAGACGAGAAGATCATACAATCAAATAGAACAAAAATGTGTACGTTTCTCGATAGTTTTTCGATATAGGTGGCAGTAATATGCTTAAAATTGGTTTGCCGCTACACAGAAGGGGAGAAAAGGTTTCAGCTAGAACACAGATCAGGCATATCAGTAGGTTTAAGCATTTTATCCACACAACAGTACCAGGAAAGTCCTGTGACAATGGACTCTGGACTCTAGCAAGCTTTCAAGGTAACGAAAACAATGTACCCAGGAGAAAAACAACTTCATGGTCAGGATTAGTGCAGAGGAAAATCAAAATAAAATCACAATTTTGGTTGAAGAGCAGGATCAAATAAAAAAAAATATAAGTTAGCAAAATCATTCAGTCCTGTTAAATCTTAGGTTTGCCACTTTTAAGTTGAAAAGGTCCTTTACTCTTCTGGGTAGGCCATATGTTATGGCAGCTCTACGTTAATGTGTGCTAATCTACAAACTCACATTAAGCACAAACAAAAGACGGATCAGTTTTGCAACCCTTTCCTAACAATGTCTTTAAATCATGACAACAATGCAAGTTATCTGCTACCAGATGTTTTGATAATACAACCTGAGATCATGTCTATGAAATCCAATGAGGCTGTAAAAAATGGGCAGCAATGTCTTGGTTAAACCTGAACAAAATTCGTTTTTTTGGTATTCAATAACTGCATACCCCTTTTAACCAACACAGGTACCAAAAGGTTGTGATCCTCCTATTTATCTTCCCCCAAAAAATACACGTTAACCACACAACCAAACTCCAGTGACCCCATCGGGAATAAGGAGAGCACTAAGATCTGATGCTACTCTTCAAACTTTAAGACAAAAAAAATACTTTGCTTCAGAGGTTTTACAATCAGTTGATGATCCCTTTCCAACAACCTATAATATTTCTCCAATAATTCTTGGTCTGGTACCCCCAGACTGATAAAAAGACCTCCTCGCCATGGCAAGTTTTTAAAAAGCTGATTGAGATGGGCTGACAAAGGTATTCACATCAGATGTGGGGGACTGGGTGCTGAAGAAGATGTAACCTGTTAAACGGAGAGGGTTTTAGAACAATTTTCTGCATGAAAAAAATTGAAATAACAGAATAGCTTTTTGCAAAACGTTGGTACTACGCTCTCCTCTACTCTGTGGTTGGCATCAGCCCTCCTCTACGCTGTTGTCTGCTGGGGCCCTGGCAGCGCAGAGCAGGACTGAAAGTGGCTTAACAAACTAGTGAGAAAGGCCGTTCCTGTCCTAGGCTGCGCTCTGGACTCAGCGGAGGAAGTGGCTGAGGGGAGGGTGCTGTCCAAGCTTACATCCATGTAAGTCATGGACAACACCTTCCACCCTCTGCAGCAGACTGTAGAGGAGCTGAGCAGCTCCTTTATTGAAAGACTTTTACACCCAGTATAATAATCCTGCTTAAAAACCAAATGCATCCATGCACCTTTTCTTCCTTTGGCAACTTTTTCTTTTTAACAATTTGAGCCGATGTAACAAGTCAACTTCTCCACTATGAGATCAATAAAGTCAATCAATTAATCATGTAAAGGTAACGCATACAAGTTTTTTTTCTTTAAAGATGAAGCAGGTAGTTTTAATAGAAGTAGAAATAGAATAGAATACATGAATTGTGTTTCATGTATGGGGATCTGGTTTGTCAAGATTTCCCTATATTTCTATTTATTTTAATCAAATCATTCCTTCCATGTCTTTGTGACTCCCTGTAGTACATCTGTTATCAGCCAATTCAACCCAAGTCACTAAGCGACTTTCGCAGTAAATCTAGAAACTTTTCGAACCCTTCTATTAATTAATTTTTTTTAAAACAACTTGACAATTTTTTTTCTTTGCTGTTGGTTACTTCACAGGAGTTTCTGTCCTCAGCTTACAGTGCCGTTCACAGCTGAGCAGCAAGCTATTGCGATTCTCAATAGTGTATATATTTCTTTGAAATTACCTAAGACAGTTACTGTAGGGGCAGGTTAGTATCAGTCAAGTTAATTCTAGTGGATATAATATGTGATTACAAGTACTATAAAATAACAAATAAGTACTTACATTGCTGTTTCTGAAAAAAGAGAAAGTTCAGTACAGTTGTGTGCTGCACACACACCTGGACTACGGACTAACGGCTTCTATTAGAAGTAATACCTTATATCAAATATTTATTTACGTCTGTTTTTTGGCTGGGGCCAAAAACTCAAGTGTGGTGGTCAGGTGATTTTTGTTCTTCCTGCAGTGCAGATCAACTGACAAGAATTACTAATATTCTCTTCACTGAAGTCATTTTCAAAAGTGCATTAGGTGCTTGGTGGCAAAGTTTTGCTAGAACAATATATATTTTATTTTTACACTTCAAATATAAAAGCAATCTAGCTATTAAAGTAAAAACCTAATAAAGAGCCAACTATTTGGTGGATCTTTTTAAACCCATCTCAATGACTTCTGCAACAATTCTATAAAGTCCTCAAACAGCCACTACCAAGAATTTATAGTAAAGAGATCAATGTGAGATCAATAAAGTGAATCAATCAATCTAAAGGAAATAAGCAACTACGAAGAAGAAATAAGCTTATATGCAACAGCTGAATCACAATGTGTGTTTACAGGTACCAGAGAGAGAAAGACAAAACTAAATGCTAATATATAGGCACTAGGGGTGGAACGGTTCACAAAATCCACGGTTCGGTTCACTGTTTCGTGGTCACGGTATTCGGTTCGGTTTGGTATATGTTGATTGTTAGCCTGACATGTTGGTCGTGTTGCTGTTATAATAAACAGAACGTGTTGCAAAATGCTTGCACACTGTTTTTATCCACAACTTTCCTTCCGCCGTCATAGGTCATTCCAAATGCAAAGTGGTCCCATACAGCAGACCTATAAAGTGCTGCTGGCGGGTCTTCCAACTCCTGTTCTTTCCCACTCGCCATACCCACACAAAACTCCACAACAACTGATTTTTTTTCTTCTACACCCGGCTACGCTGCTTCGCTTCTTCTTCTTGTTTACTACTGGTGGTTGGCGTTGGTCGCAGTACCGCCACCTTTTGCTCTGGTGTGTAAACGCTTCGCCTATGAGAAAAAGGAGCAGTGCATGAACCGAACGCAACACACGTGAATCGAACCGAACGGTTCGGACGGTTTTTATAAACCGTTCCATCCCTAATAGGCACTTAGTGGGGTACAAATGATCTAAGCCCCAAACTGACAGTGAGCACCTTTATCTATATCTTCTTGTTTTTTTCACATATTTAAAAAAAAATTTAATGGAAATATTCTCATTCTTTACTAGATACCACATCATCACAATATCAAAAAACACTTGTTCTAAATAAACCCTACTTTCTATTTGTATCCTCATACCATACTTTTTTTACAATGGGTCATTTTCTAGGGCCACCTCCCAACCACAAACACACAAATAACGTGTTATGATGCCAAACAAGCTTCAAAGTTATGCAAGACCCGCTTGCACAAAAAAAAGGATCATGAGATGAAAGGGCTGAAATAGTGCAGCCATTGTTGTATTGGTACGGACCGCCTGGTGATTGGTGCATTCCGATGCCCCCTGTCACAAGGAAATCTGCGGGCCCCTCCCCCACACTCTGCAAACTGAGCTCACAGTATAGAGGAAGCAGAACTGGAGGGACTGACCCAAGCAGATAGAAACAGCAGTCTGTTTATCCTCTGCAGAATTTACCCCTTCATCTTTCCTGGTGGATTACAGTGGTGAGAAACAGAAGGTGAAAATAGTTACACCAACAAAATCTCCCAGTTCCACAAAAAAAAAAAAAATGTCAAGCTGTATTTAAACCTGGAGCCTCGAAGGTGATAACAGGTAGCCTACAGCAGAACCAAAGTATTGCTGCAGGGTTGTATGTGGCTGCTTTGCGAAGCTCATTTGCATGCTGCTGGCTCCACACAAACAGTGCACGTTAAAGCACATGTATGAACAAGTTCACACAATGCAGTGGTGTGTTAAAGAGCGCTGGATGAACAGAGGGATCCTTTCTGTCAGTCAGAACAATGGTGGAAGGGATTCAAAGCCTCTTCTATAGATATTTGGTGTTGCCTTCTTTTCTTGCTTTGTTTCCATTAAGTTTGTTTAAAAAGTCAATTTCAAATGAGTAATTTAAAGATTGGTTTAGTCTGTGTTTTCTGTAAACATGGATGTAAATGAGTGAATCATTATGAACATAAATAACAGTTCTACAGAGCAAAAGTAAGTTATCAAAGCAACATTTTTTACTATCCTGTGTGGGAAAAAAGAGCAAATTTACTCAAGCTACACCCATCATACTACAGCACAAGGCCGCACCATAATTATGAAAATTATGACTGTAAAATTTTATGGCTGCTAAGAGCTGCAGGTCGGATGAAAGGATAATAAGTGAGGAGGATAATTTGGTGTTCTTCGTCGTTTCACCACTGTGCAGCATAGTTTTCACTTTAAGAACAATGCAGAGTATGATAAAAAGGAAAAATGAAGGAGCTAATGTGCTGTGATGCATTAAAGTCTAAGCAGAACAAAATACTAGCTTCATAGAAATGTACTTTGCTAGTTGGTGAGAGGTATCCATACTATTAAGGTAAGTAAGATGAACACAGGCTTATTGCTGGATGTATGGGAGTTTTGTTTGATGATAGAAGATGTACATAAGATAATCAGCCTAAAGTTCAAAGCTTTAATCATTTTCTTATTGTAGCCATGACACTAATTTTATGTGTTTTACAAAATGACACGTTTTAAGGAGACTTTATGATGCTCATTGGGACATAAAAAGATTTGATCTGTTCCTCCATTTTAATTTCTTTTTGGCCAAACCTCCACCGGCTTAAAACTAAAACTAGTGCTAGCTCTACCCCTACCAATCCACCATTCTGCCACTTTACTCAACTCTTAACTCTCTGCTAGCTTTGGTTCAAAAGCCAAGCATGGTTATCTCACTAAACTATTACAGTAAATAACTGCCTCTTACAACAAGGTCTAAGCTTCGGCATGGTCAAAATGTCGGACTGATTCTGAAATAAAGAATCAGTGTCTCAGCTAACCCTTTTTCTGTTTTATTACTTCCATTCATGTAATGATTGCCAGTCAATGCCCTGCAAAAAGCTGCTGTCACTGTTTCTGTCTAAAGCTGAATCTATTAAAAGACACGTAGGATTACATCTATAAAAACTGCTAAGGATTTTTTTTTTAACCTGGACCTGGTGTTAATAAATCTTGTTTAAAACAAAGAGAAAAACCCTTTTCTTTAGTTCTTTATTTTAATATTATTTATATTAAGGCTCACTAAAAACCTGGACTGTAGCTTTAAATGGAGCCCATATATTATTAAACTTGCTACCATAAATGAGTCTGGGTTTATAATTCCTGCTGGAAATGATGTGCACTACTCCTGTTTGCAGCACCATCTATAAATGCAAATCATACTTAGATAGACGGCCCTTTGCAAGGGGGCAAGGTACTCAAACCAATGATTTGAACTAATACAATCATTTTCCTATTCTTGTAACAAAACTATATGGGCAAAACACAAACATGGCTGCAATGGGAAATGCAGCCTTGTGATGTGCTAGACTTCTAATTCCCTGGATAAATAAGGACAAATTTAGTCAGTATGCATCACCTAAAGGATAACGCTAAAGTATAGCCCACGTCAAAGGTGTAACTAATTCAACCAGTTCCTCCCTGCCAGCCAAGGGAGGACAGAGACAGTATGATGTTATGGCTAAGTATTTGCCCAGCTATGTCTGAGGAAATATTAGGGACAATTTGGTACATGTGTCAAAATACAAGTCAAGTTTTCCAGCAATTTATGGACATGTTATTTTTTCATACTTTGTCAAGGAAATATAGGAAGTTATACAGATATTTAGACAAGAAGACCAAGGGACATCTATAGTTATGTCTCCATACATTGTTATTTAACGCCAATTTTTAAGTATCCCATAAGAAGCGGGTGATTGAAACGTCTAAATTCCAAGGTTTTGTTTTTAATTTTGCATTTAAAAGAAAAGCTCTATACTATTTGAATTTCTGAAAAACAGTTCATGCATTCAACAAATGCATGGAAATAATCTTGTTAAATAAGTTCTGGCATCTTTCAGGGTAAACCTAAAATTGCATTTCAATTTCTGCATCTTTAAATAGCATCTAATCTGGTTAATAGTTGATCACATGACAAGAAAACAACAACCTGCACGGTGGCATGTGAAGTCATGTGGTCCATGCTAGTTTGCTTTCTCTACTTGCTGCACATCACAGTCATTTGTAAACCTAAGGTTTGGACGAGGCAATGCTTTGTGTGGCCTGGTTAATTTACATTTTCTCTTTTTGCAAGAGCTCTCCTAAAATTTGAATGACAGTGGCTAAAAGCATAGCAACTGTTTTGCAAAGCCTCTCCTACAGACCCTGTTATCTTTTTCTTTAAAAATGTCAGTTTTTTTACTTCAGAAGAACTCATTGCGAGGAGACACTATTAAGTTTTAGTTTCTTACAATGAAGTGGAAATGATCAGCGTAAAGTCGAATCAAATGCGAACCAAGGACTGATCAAAAGCTATTGAAAGCATTACTCTAAAATGCACTACATCCTAGAGTATAGATTTATAGGGCCCTATAAAATCCGTTTTTATTTTTTCCCAAATTCCGTTTTTTTCCATTTGAATTTTTGAAAATTCCGATTTTTACATTTTATGTACCGTATGTATTTTTGCACTTCTAATCAATGGAATGTTGACCTGCAAAACAATAGTTCACCTGACACGTAAAAGTCATGAGGGAAATGCTCGGCTCTGTACTCAGGGCTTAGCGTCGTGTTTCTCAACTTTTTCGTCGAAAGCGGAGCTTTGGAGAGCCGCTTCGCCATTTTTTCAATGTTTTGGTGGGGGAGGGAGAGCGGAAATGATGGAGCGGGAGGGGTTGTGTCGCCCAGATTTGCGTCCCCTGGTGTGCATTTCCCCCTGACGTACGTTCTTCTCCCACACAAAAACAGAATTTAATTTAGAATGTAGAAATTCCTCGTTTACACTAGATTCCGTGTTAATTTCCCAATTCCGCGATTCCGTCCGCGATTCCGTGATCGCGGAAATTATAGGGCCCTAGATTTATGGCCAACGGTCAGCTCAGGTTCAGGTCAGGCTTTCTCATGCGATATACGCCTAGTCTGTTTAGTTGTGGAAACAAAGTTTGGTTATACTCATAATTTCTAAGTGTGCCACAATGGATAATTTAAGAAGTTCTTAAGTTTAAGCCAGATGCAGCAGCCTATTAAACATGAGCAGAGTATGAATGCTGCAACGCCCAACATCCTGATCATTTTATCTCATGCATATCACACTTGATTAGGATGCACTCAGAGTCAGGATGATGGAGCCCATCCTGCAGCTGCAGGGACAGATAGCACATCTGTCCGTTCTGCTCTTCTACATCCTGCACATGACCGGCACAACACACAGGACCGACGTGCTCTGGGCCAGAACTCACTGTGCTGTGTGTGGCTTAATTCTAGCGTTCCCTGCATCAGTGCAGTGATGCACAGACTGACTGCGTCTAGTAACAGTAATAGCTTAAATAAAATATTTATACGCATCACGTTTCCTTGAGGCTTGGTCTCACAGTTCAGTTGTGTTAGTCGGGCTCGGTTCGGATTGGGCTTTATGCCCATGATCGGGTCTGGCTGGATGTTCTGGACCTAATCTATGATCTTCTATATCTTTTTAAGGCTTACACTTTGAGATGAGACTTCTAGCTCTTTAATATGGAAGTGGTACAGTACTTGGACATGATTCCAATCAAAAAATAATCCACATTCTGCTTTGAAAATCAGAACATGCATCAGGGAATAACATCACATCGGACTTTTAGATGTTCTTGCTGCAAATTGGAAAACCAGGGATTTGCTTCGAATGTTTCTCTCCATTTTATAGAAACAATTAAACATGCTGACAAATGGAAATCGTACCTTACCAAGTATGCTGCAGGCTTAATAAGTCACAGGCCTCCAGAGGTGCTAACAGTTACCAGCAGGTTTCAACGTATGAGCCATGCTGGAGCGCACACTTTCTGGGCTGGAATTCAAGTTTCTTAAGGGGAGCTTGTTGTTTTTTTTTGTTTTGTTTTTTAAAGAAACTCTGGCTTTGTACAAAACATTGGTGCAAGCTTAAGCACATATATACCATATCATGTGTGCTTAATATTGCATTATTTTGCTTTAAGTGTACCAGGCTGAGAAAGCCAAATGGAAAACGACAGCTATCTTCATTACATAAAAAACTGCACTGCTGATTGTCCACATGCTTTTTTCTGACTTTCAGTTGCCATATTTACCTTTCAGGGTGTCTTGCTCAGCTCTCATGATGTCAATCAGCGAGTTCTCCAGAGTGTTCATGTTGAAACTGTCAAATGATCTGGTTCGTTCCTACAGGAGGAAAAAAAGAAAAAGGAGACATTTAAATTCTTTCTTTCCTTCCCTCGGAAGGGGTTTAGTTGAGATTCCTTCTTTGTTGCTGTGGCAAATGTGTAAAGTGGAGCAGGAGTCATTAGATTTATCTTTGAATGCAGCACTGACCTAAATAAATATGCACAGAACGAGGCAAGAGGAGGAGACAGCACTTCTAATTTCACATTAAAAATACGACCAGCGTACTTCAAGCAGTGGCTGAACCAAGCGTGTGCTATATCAGAAAATATGCCATGGATAATAGAAAGTACATAACAGGTTACAAGATTTTAATTTATTTATACACATTATTATGACAATTGTTTTTGTAAAGAACAAAAACTCAAAGAAGTTTTTATATTTGTTTTCCGTTTTCTTTTTTTTTATGGAGAGAATTTGGTGAACGTTGAGCCAAGTTCTCCCGTTCATCTTCCAAGTTGCTTTTAATGGAGAAAAGCTGCACCAGTTTGAAGAGGGCGTCAGCAGCTCCACCTTCTATGGAGCCATCCTTGGCATACCGGCGATGCTACATATCAGTGTATGCACACATCGACATGTGTAAACACTCTCACACCCTTACAATGTGAATACATAAAATATGCTCTCACGCTGAAAACACAAACAGACGCAGCGAGTGGCATGCTGATAAGCTCTCTGCATCGACTCCGCCTCGGCCGATGACGGGCAGCCATGCTGACAAACTCTTCTTATTTCCTGCTTTTCAAAACAAACAAATGAGCGCTATCAGAAATTCATAACCTTATTGTTTTTTATCGGAAACACCTAACATCCCCACTGTATCACGTTTGAACACTTCATTCTTTCCTTCCTCCTATTTTTAAACCTTTTTTTTCTCTCCCCAGTCATTCTACAATGAGTGTCACCTCAAAAGAAGAAATTCCTTAAACGCTGCCATATTTCTCATATAAGCACCAGAGGCCCCACACTTTAAAAAGCCAGTGACTCCTCTGGTGAAAAGAGGTTCCTCAGTATGTTTTTCCTCTTCTCTGAAAGACGCTTAAAGATGTTTATTCTTCCTAAACTGTCTGTTAAAACATACTTTCCACACTTATCTCTTACACTACTTTAAGGTGCTGTTTTAAAAGGCTTGCAGTGACTCAAGATTATATATTAGGTATCAGTCTAAATATGGTTATATGATTCATAAAATCCAACTAAATTCCTCCAGACTTTTAATAACACTGGAAGACGTTCAGACCGCCACATTAAAAAATGCTTTAAACCCAGAAATATTCACCTAAATAAAACACACTGAAGTCTGATGAAACACTTGACTGAGTAGACTCACAAAACAGAATAGCACTCCACATTAAGTGCTTTTTTTTTTGCTCTAAACCAGAGGAATTGGTCTTGAGGGAATAATTGAGGAGTAATGATATTCTACCATCATTTTTCCTCGTAGTAGAATAGTTGAAAATGTGTCAAATGCAACGAGAAATCCTGAGCATGAAAAGCAAAGTTCAAATGAAATAAATCTAAAACTTGTGACTATTTGAATGGGTAACAGGTATAAAAACCAAAAATAAAAATTCTAATCAAGACATCTCTGAGTTTTTGCATCTATATCAAATAAAGTCTGCTTTAATTTGTTTTGCTCGTTTAATGATTTAAGCGGGAGAAATGCATATATTTGAGATGAAGATGTAGATGAAAGGATGCAGCCACGCTCTAAAGTCTGGTTCATACCCGATAGTCATTGCGGTGCAAATAGCCAAATTACGTTGAGTTTAGCAACAACGCCACTCCTCCACGTGGCGTCTGCGCTGCCCGAGTTTCCCCATCATGCACCTAGAAAATTTTTATATCTGCTGCCAGCTTGATGCAGAAAAATATGATGGAGAGAAGACATCTCATAGCTGCCAAGGTTCAAACTATAAACATCTAAAAACTTCTAATGAGCTGGCTCATAAAAATCCCCACTTTCAAGAGATTGTGGATCAGCAATGACTTTTGCTCCTAGATGACACCAAAAGGCTATGAAAATGCTGGAAACAGCTGTGTTTTCTACTTCTATGGGTTGTGTAGTTTTGGAACTTGTAGTCTGTGTCGTATATCCCCCCCGCCACTAGAGTCGGCCAGAATGGGGAGAAAGGGGCACAGAGTATAAAAGCTCCAGATGCTTAAGGCCGATTTATACTCAGAAACCAGATCGTCTGCGTCGCAGTGAAGGCAAATATGCCCCCGCTCCTTCCGCAGACACTTTGCTGCACTTCTCCAACATTGTAGGTGACTGCAGACAGATCCGCAGATAGGAGGCCTCTCATTGGCCAAATCTGCATCCACTCTACACTATGCGTATTTCCCGATTGGTACCTTACCGGCTTGTTTTGCTTTTTGTGATCACCATTTCAGAAAACGATTAATGAAGTTGGACCAGCGAGAAGAGTGAGGTGCGCTGGGCCCTTTTTTTCACCTGGATCCCCGCTCCTTTTCGCCATCATGTCCCTCCATTGTCGCACAAACTTGCCCCCACTTCCTCACCGCCTCGGCCATATCTAGACCCACAGCTAGTTCCTGATTGTCCCTCTTGAGCTGTGGTGTGGAATAACATAGCGCAGGCCACGCTTCAACATTGGGCATAAATCAAAAATATCTGCGACAAGCTCACTGCTCACACTGTGAGCCCTAACCAGCCCTCATTACTTGGCATGTCCTATTTCCAAGTGGATTGTTCATGCATGAAGCATAACTTACTAACTCACCCACTAAGATAAAACTCAGAATACACACCAGTCTGTTATAAACATGTAATTTTAATACTTTTGTATTAAACTTTTGTCTCAATCTAAATTCCATTATATTTTCTTGTTTTTAAAGGTTTGTTACGTCTTTTAGCCTTGAGATAAAAAAATAAAACCAAAACAAAAAAAACAAAAAATATATATATATATATATAAAATATATAATACTGCATTATCTGGTCAAGGTCTAAACTTCCCCAATAATGACCCAAAAATGCAAGTCAACATGTAAGTAATCTGTTTCCTTCGTACCATGCGCCACTGTCTCACTATTTTTATGCAAAAAACAGATTCAAATCCATGTGAACAGCAGCTTAATATGAGTAAAGAAACCCTGAAGGGTGAAGGCACTGTGGAAAGAAAAGCTCATAGCATACTCTGTTACCATGAACTCCACAGGGGTTAAATGCTAAAGGGTTCAGAAAAACAGACCTACTTCTGTGAACCACATGACCCACGCTCTGCCAGGCAGGCACCTCACTTTTTCATCCCCTCCCCTGCGCTTGGAGCTGCTCCTAAACTCAGAAGATACCTCATGTGTCTGACAGGTTAAAGAGAGTAGTTGCCTTGAAAAACTCTTAACACCGACTGAAGTTTGAAGTCTCTGTGGTGTTAGTCATATTGCAGGGATTCGATGGGATAAAAAAACACAAAGAAGTAAATGATGACTGTGACATGGGGGGAAAAAAGATGCAAGGGTTTACTAGAGTTTTTCAAGAAAAAAAAACGTGAAAAGTGTGGAATCTAAATGTACCCTGCCACCTCATCGTAAAGTCCCAGAGGAAACAATCGGCTCTCGCACCTTTTTAACAAACAGGATATTTATATGCAATTTAATTTTGGTACCGTCTTTCAGTGGAGGTCCAAGAAAACGTAGGTGAACAACCAGGATTATTAATACCAAAGCTCACAGCAAACAGGCCATTGAGAAAGTAAACTGCAAACTCTGGAAATGATCCTGACAACACCAACAGGGAAACACAATGGTGGTAGAATCAGGGGCGGAGCTAGATGGAGGGCCACCCCTACCATTTTATTCCCTCTAATACAGACGGTGGCAGCAGTAATACTCTCAAGTGGAATATTCAAAACATTTTAATTTTTTTGTGTTAATTATGCACATCAGTATACTAACATTAAACATAAGTTCAGAATTCATACTCTTTTCAGAACTACATTTTGTGTTATATATGGGGTAAAATAATAAAAATGAAATGATGTTTCTGCAAGTCATCTAAGAGTCTTCAGTGATTCATAGATACATAACTATTTTGATAAGAAAGGATCAAATAATACATTTATGTTGGTATTAATACTTGTAAATTTTTATTTTATGCAGAATGATTGTTGATAAAAGTAGGTAAGTAATGACGATGGAAGAGATGTTCGCTCCAGAAATCTAACCTGAAAGAAATGTATCCACTATACCTTTTATCTAGAAAGCACAGATGTTTAAATATATGCATCTATTTGTTAGCAAAGGCTGAAGGAAAGTATAGTTTGTCTTTATTTTGAAAATGTGGATGTTCTGCTTGTTTTTAAGCTGAAAATTTATCCACTTTCGGCCACCCCTCAGTGTGCATTGGTTATTGCCTGGCCACCCTTGTTCTGGCTACGCCGCTGGGTAGAATCATGTGGGGATTTGTTTGCTTTCCTTTCATTTTTTCCTGGCAGTGACAGAGAAGCTGGTAAGCGTCGACAGGGATATGTATACATTAAAAGTTGTGTTTCATTTGTCTCTGAATGGAGATTGAATCTAAAGACATAACACCCCAAGTTGAGGAAATTAAACTGCTGTTAGCAATGATATTCGAGAATATGTTTCCCTTTATTTTATGCATTTCAACACAAACAGAACATGTCTATAAATAGATGTTTTGCAGCACGATTTAGCCACTGGTTTAATTAGACAATTACTGTCAAGCTACATTTTTTATTCCGGCAACTTTCACAACATTCTACATACTGTATGTGGCGGCCATCATGGATACTAAAGCTGCTTAGCATGCTCTCACATTTCCAGCCAGAATCTGTCCTTCAGAGGGCATTCTTTATTATGTTTCACATTAGACTGAACATACAGCCCAATCATGAAACATAGTAGAAGCAGAAATGTGATGTAGGCAAAAGTTATAGTTATAATAATCAGTCAGAGTTGATGGAGATGCAGCTAGATATTTTGAAATCCCAGAAGAAATCCAGATTCTACAAAAGACTTGAGAGTTAAGCAGAGGTTCATGAACCAGTAGGTCAAAGACCCCAAGCATCTAGCCAGAGCTACCATAGAATGCTTTAGATTAGATTAAAGTATATGTATGAGGTCAAATGACCCGGTCAAACTCCAGACTCCAATCTAATTAACGATCTGCAGCTAAAATTAAAGCTGATGAGGGAAAAAATGCTTACTTTTCAATCTAAGAGTAACTGAGTAAAGAAAAGATAAAACTTAATCTAGATAAAGAAAACTAGAAAAGGCTTTAATTGCAGCACAAGGTGCTTTTAGAAAGTATGAAATAAAATCATAATTATAAGACATTTGAAAAGAGTGCCCTTTGGTTTTCAATTCTAAAAATATTAGTTCATGTTTATCAATCATACAAAACCCCAACAAAAACATTGAAAAAAGTTTGTGACTAATGTGACAGAATGAGAAACGTTTTGGATGGTATAAAAAATTTTGCAACACACAGCAGATGTCTGGAAAAAGAGCATCTCCGATCACTCAGCTGTAGCCAAATTTTTACGTTTGTGCAAGAGCAGATTTCCCACACTAACTGAAAGAACCTGCAAAAACAGAACTGACACGGTAGATAGAACACACCCAGGGCACAGCTCTCTCCCTCAAAACAAACAGAAGCACCGGGATACAAGCCAGACTGCGTCTTCTGTTTTCTCATATCCGCCGCAGTATCATATGCAAGGCTTAGGCTGTTGCTTCAGGTCAAACAAACCAAACATTAAATACAGACCTGCAACAAGTAGGAAACACCTATAATCAAACTCAATTCCCACACAACAGTAAACAGATTTAAGGAAGCTGATGCAGTCATGGCGCATTACGACGCCACCATCCTCTAACTAAGTAATGCAATGCTTAAAATGTATCTTTGGGCTTTGGTACCTTCAGTGCAGTGGCGGTGAGGGCTGGGTTCAGCTCTGCAGCTGGTGAAATTCATCCCAGAGAGGTGGCCAGGGTGATTAATCATCAGAGTTGTGCAGCCTTCTATCTCAACAACTGGGCAGCTTACCAGCAAAGTGTTTATACATGACAGATTGAAGGGCATGCACAGATACACGCTAGAGAACATCTTTAATGCAAATGACTCAATTTCTGTGTCATGAGTATATGAGAAATTACTCATAGTTAGCAAATGTCATAGGTTATATTAGCTTATAATGCTTTCTTGTGTTTTTGCTTTCTGCCAAGAAAAAAAAAAACTTCTTGCAGGATCAATAAAGCATCTCACTCTATCCATCCGTGGAGTATGGTATTTAACTTGAGGCTAAAAGCCAAGGCATGCTTTTTTTTATAAGACGATACAGCAAAAGTACTGTAGGATAGAGCTTATTTCCCTATAATGCAAAACACCACACCCATGCTACAATTTTTGAACCTGCAACCATCCATTCTCCATCATGCTTATCGCTGCTGGGGTTGCGAGGGGTGCAGGTGCTTATCTCCAGCTGTCAATGGGCTAGAGGCGGGCTACACCCTGGACAGGTCACCAGTCCATCGCAGGGCAATACATCTGAAAACATTACTTAAAGATAAAGTCTATCCTGTGTGAGACTAAAGAGTGACTGAGGATTATCTTTTATACTAACTAGTGGGATTCTCATCAGACTTAGCAGCAAAAATGGAGTTTATTACCACAGTGATGATTTTTAATCAAAATCATCAATGTGGTAAATTAGATTTGTTTTCTTTTAAGGTCAAAGCATTATGCTATTTTAACCTGTAAAATAAAAGTCTTGAAAACTCTTTATTTGGAGCAGAGACTTTATGGGTAAAGTGAACTGTACTGATTTAGCAGGTTTAGCTAATGGCTGGGTGCTCTGAGGTTTTGTAGTGTATCAAATCCAAACCTTGAGTCACAATCGCAGAAATGTCTGACAGGTCGCTTTAAAGCTTTTACTCTGAATGCTGCTGGTAAGTCGTAAAGCATCACTTCTTGTTTTGGTTGTTGCAGACCTACATTACACCAATCACAGGTCAATAAATTTGTGTTCCTTCGGTGTGTAAGTTTGCCCAAGCAAAGTCGGACTCCCCAAGTTTCTGATCAGACCAGTGATGACATGTTTAGCCACACGTCGTCATTCAGCTGCTGGTTGTCTAGGTGGTGTTCTGAAAACGATGTGGGCTACATTATTAATCTGCAAACTTTTGGGGGGAATACTTGGTCTGATGGGAGAGAGGGCGTCCAATCTCACTTTAGATGGTAGAGCTTGTCTTTATAGAATCTGGTCAAATTTATTAGTCCTCTAAAACACTGACAATTTAGGGTGCAGACCAGAAAAGAGAGTAGTAGTTTACCAAACCTCTCTGCATCTTCTCCAGTGTTACCGACCCAATACCCCACCCAGACAGTGTCTTGCCCAAGGCCAAAATGAAATATATTAGAAAAGGAATAAATTATGATTATCTAGCTAAAAATAAAATGACTCCAATTGAGAAAAAAGTTTAAGCAATTAAATGCAGTTCATTGAACCAAATCTCTCTTAAATGTAGTTTATTGTATCGAATCTCTTTCTTCAAAAAGTTTTTTATTTAATCATTTCATTTGTTATTATCGAATTGATTTATGTTGTCTTACAGAAACCTGGCTGCAACTAGAATGCCCATATATTGCATTGAATGTAAAGAAAGTTTTAAGTTTTTTTAATTATTATTTTTTTAAAGCACTTTTAAAAAACTAGAATAAAAAATATCCTGGTTTTAAATTCCGGCCAATAATTATTCAAAAATTGTAATAAAAAAAAATTACAAAACTACAGAACAGTAAACAGTACTTCAAAGAACTCCATAAAATTAAGTTTTTTCTCAAACATAGGACAAAAATAAAGATGTACTGTTAAAATAAAGTGCACATTCCGTTATGAAATTCTGACTTAATTCAAATAAAATGAAGTTACTCACAAAATAATAAATAAATCAAACGAATTTACAATAACTGGGCTTTGCAGTCATCTCAACAACATAACATTTTACATGTAGAACATTTTCAAAATGCTTTAATATTCCTTTGTTCTGAACAGGAATTGCAGCAGCGGTGCATTCCACATGACTTAGTTTATTTCTTTGTCTTGTTGGCACTAAGCCAGTGAGACGCTCGTTTCTTCTGGACAACATAGACATAGGACTCAGGTTTTGTCAAGACAGCCTTCTGGGATAACTTTAAAATGAAACTTATCATTCAGGATACCTTGTCTGCTGGCCCTTTTTGCTCATTCAAAGCACGGGTCTGTTATGCTGCCGTCTCTCCCAAAACGTAGCGTTCCTGAAGCTACGGAAAGCGCCGAGGGTAAAACAAACAGTACAGCGAGCGCTGCGGAAAAATAAAGAACAAAAGGGCATGGTGCGTTTGTTTTGATGCGCGATTAACGTGCGTTAAAAAAAATGTCGGCGTTATAGTCTAAAGCAGTTAACGCGTTAATAACGCTTTAAAACTGACAGCCCTAATATATATATATATATATATATACACACATACTTGAGAACAACAGTGCAGAAGGCAACCATTTAATTTATTCCCCTTCACAAATTGATGATTTTGTTGATGGGGTTTCTTCCTATCTGCACTCTGCTTCAGACATAAGCTCTTTAAAAATGAAGAACCTTATTAAAAGGAAACTAACTCCTTGACTTAATTTAGAGCTTTGGTCTTTGAAGCATAATAGCTTATATAATCTGTATCATATAAATAAACTTCCTTCTTCCAGTGCTAAAAAAGAGTCAGCCAACAGTCCTCAGTGACTGCAGACCTGTTACACTTATTTTTAAATCATTCCTGTTGGGGAAACGACTGTCCTGTTGCTCCAATCAGCACACAGCATCACCCATGGTAGTAAACAGGTGAATCTTCAGCTTTTATCACTGTTCTCTGAATGTAGAATATATCAAGTCTGATAAACAATTTGACTGAAATAAATAAATCTCATTTCTCTTGGTTCATTTCTTTATGCGCCTTTGGACTTTATGGACTTTGATGCGTTGAATACTGAAGAACCTTTTTGATAAACATTTTTTTTGTTTGTTTTTTATCAAAGTACACTGATGTTTGATTACACATAGTCATCTCTTTAATCGAGTTTTGGATGATTTATTATTGAGTTTATTTTATTGTGATTATGCTTTGGGAGAATTTGAAATTGAATATCTGGCAACTTTTAATTCTCTAATTCAACAAGCTGGTGTAATATTGCCCAAAGAGGTGAGCTATTAGACCCAACTTTAAACTCTCTTCATAAACTAGCATTCTAAGTTGCTCTCCTAGTTTTCTCTTTTTACCCAGCCATGACTGTGTCGAATTTTTTTTTCATTTTATTTGTTTCTAGCAGGACAGACTGAGATTTGCTTATTGTAGTATATTGTAGGTGATTCTGCAGTAAACTGCATTGTGCTTACATCAAAGTCAACATTATACCACAGATTATTAATTCCACTTCACATAATGTGGCATCAAATAGTCTTATACGATTACAAAAATCATGCAACCTCTGAATTTCTGCTACAGAATTGTAACAGACCATTCGGTTGCCTGAGTAGAGTAAACCTCAGCACTGCAGGACCCCATTTCACCATTATTACATATTGTTATACATCAGCAGCAGCTGACAGGTCCACCACCTGTTAAAATCTATCAAAACGCTCCCTAAATTAAATATGTTAAAGCTGCCTCTGTTTAATTAAAGATAGAACAAGGGGTTGGAATTAAAAACCTGATGAGAATGCTTGTAACATCAGAAATCTAGACAAAATAATTAATCAGGTTTACATTGTGTGGGGTAGTACAGAATGATTGAATGCTACAAGGAGGGTACCTCAAGCATTAATCATGCAAAGCCAAGTAAGAGCTGTGATTCCAAATGGGGTGAAGAGTTATAGGTGCACTGTAACTTGCTTCTGGGTTTTAAAGTCAAAAGGTAGTTTCGGTCACTTTAGGGCTTAAGTTAGACAGTTGAGCTTCTGATTGCATTTAAAAGGCAACAACATGGAGAAGGAACCCCAAACAAAAGGGAAGACAAGCAAACCATTGTAAACAGAACAGAGAGGAGAGCAGGAAAAGGAAACAGATTGTACTTTTGATGCTCTTTCTACTTATCCAACATTTAAAAAATCCACAATGACACAAAATAGCCCTGACTATCAAAAACAGCCAATTATTTAGTGCTGGTTTAACATCTCAATGGCGCACGCATGAGTGAATTTAGGGCAGTTTTAACTGAGAGGATAAGTTACAGGACTACTTGCTTAGCTTCAGTATTAGATCAACCGATTCCTGCTAGGAGCGAGGCGAAACCCCCAAAAAGCCACATCATCTCTGCTTTGTCCTCTTCCTTTAGTCGAAAACCACAGGCTAGGAACTAATTAGGAGTCCAGCGAAGATACGCATGTGCGGGATGAGCGTTTTTTTCTTCCCGTCTCCAAGCGTCTGCCCCGGGTGTTAGAAGGCTGCAGTTAGAGCAGAAGTCTGCAGCTCAGACCACTCATTAGTTAGAAACACGGTACCCAGTTGCTTGCAAGCTTGATATTGTACTGCTCAAAAGATTCTAGAGTATTCCAAAATTATTTTAACATTCAAAAACCTCTATGGGGCTCTCTTTCAATCTGCTGCTATTATATGATGCATTAAAACAATGAGGGGTGCAGAGTCTTGAATTGGAAGAAGATAATTTACAAAATGTTGCAAAGGTTCTCTGTCAATTGCTGATAGGCGTTCTGTGGTTTCTGTACTTTCTTTTCCTTAGAGTCAATTCCCTCTGGAAAGCAACCATAGAGAAGTGAAATACTTAAAAGATGAAGGGTACAGTTTGTGATAAAAACAGGAGTGTAGCTGCACACTTAGATCCCAGTTTGATACAAACAGTGGATTTGGAGTCAAAATTGGCGTAACAGCAAGATGAAACTTATGTAGATAAAGCTGGTTCTACCATCCTCAGTGACTCAGAAACGCTCTGTTACTTAAATCATGGCAGGATATTCATAATCAAGAAGTACCAACTGCACCAGGCCTCATGATTCTAATATGCAACAGACCTAAACAAGTCGGAGTGTCAGTCACACGGTTGCAAAAACCCCCACATGTATGGAAAGGGAAGTCATTTTCCAATAATTCTGACCCATCATGAGAGTTGTGAAAAAGCAAGCAGCTTGTGAAAAATGCCCACTGTCTAACAGCTTTCAATATGATAAAATAGCTAAGAAGTTAGTAGACATGTGCAAAATTTAATTTTCATGTTATATTATTATATGTTAAAAACGCGAGCGGTATTGACGGCCCTCGCAGCTTAGCTCCGCTCGGCCTATCGCAAGCGCGGAAGCCAAGCGACCGCCGCCTCCTTGCTGCTCCCAGCCAGCGGAAAAAGCTCCACGCTTCACCTCTGGACCAGCAGGAGACAACCACAGCTTTGGTCAGGAAGGGTTAAACTAGAGATAAAGATAATATCTGGGATGAATCTCATCTGTCAGATAGACGCTGTGGCCATCCCAGTTGGTGGGTCAAAAGTATATGTTCAAAATAGGGAGAAACAGCACCCCCAAAATCCACGGTTAGCAGTATTACACCCTACTCAAAATTATAAAAAAAATCATTAAAAATCCATAGTTTGCAGTAAAATCCCGAAAAAAAAAATCACACATGTCAAGGAATACATCCTGCATATCCTAGAATTTTTTGAGATGATTTACTAAATAATTCAAAGAAAGAAAAATCTTTATACTGAAATACCTTATACTGAGGCAGTTGAATACCCCATAAGATGCTCAAATATGCATAGATTCACGCCAAACTTGGCAATCTTTACTATAATCAAAAGATAAATAACTGTTCCAAATTTGGCTAGGATTGGTATAAAACTTTTTGAAAAACAACAATTTCCTGTTAACACAAACCTTTGAAAAATCAGAGTGACGGATTTTTAATGCTGTGTTTACCATCAAACAAGTAGCAATTAAAGGAATATATTCCAAAAGTCCTAGCTCTTTTGGGTAAACGTCTGATTTTTTAGAAATATTCTACCATCCTCAGTGACTCCGAAAGGCTCTCTTACTTAAATCATGGCAGGATATTCTTAATCAAGAAGTACCAACTGCACCAGGCCTCAGGATTTTAATATGCAACAGACCTAAACAAGTCAGAGTGTCAGTCACACGGTTGCAAAAACCCCCACATGTATGGAAAGGGAAGTCATTTTCCAATCATTTTGACCCATCATGAGAGTTGTGCAAAAGCAAGCAGCTTGTGAAAAATGCCCACTGTCTAACAGCTTTCAATATGATAAAATAGCTTAGAAGTTAGTAGACATGTGCAAAATTGGATCTTCATGTTATAGAAATAATAATCAGAATAAACTGCGTATATGGCCTAAAAAAAATTATAAAATAGGATCATGACGTGTTTTCTTGCACCACAATCAAATCTCTAGCCGCCATATTTCCCTAAAATAACCCCAGAATAAATGTTGTACTTCTGCTTGTGTGAAAAAAATGGAACATGGAAGTGTGCCTGTTCTGACCAATCTGAGAGCCTAGAATGGACTCTCCTCAGGTTCTGAGAACGGTTGAGGCATTATTGTTTTCCATGATTAATCTACAGCCTCAGCAGCTCACGCTGTTTCTATTCCAGCTTTACAGAATTAGAAGAGCAGCAGGAAATTAACCCCCATCCAATTCTGCACCTTGCTCCACACATGCACACACACAGTCAGGTCAGTTTTCTTTGTCCTCTGATCTGAATGACATGATCGGAACAAGTGTTATTGGATGGACGCCGATCGGATTATGGATCGGCACAAACTGCCCCTCTCCTTTGGACCGCAATTTCATTCCCACTGAGCTTAAAATCCAGATTGGCACGTTTACTTGATGCACTCTTTATTCTGCAGTCCGCCCATTACTTAGAACACTTATCTCCATCTTAGCATACATCATAAACTTTAAACCTTATACAAAAGAAATGAAGTAAATCTACATTTATATTGCCATAAGCACACCATCATCCTAAAATGCATATTGCACATTTAAAAACAAGCAGGACAGCCTTCAATGTGTTGTCTTGGATTCTTGTATTCAGTGTCAGTAGTTAAAGAAAAACAAATGTTTGCCAAGTCATTAGTGGTGGTTGACTTGATGGACTTATTTTTGATCTGAATGGTTGCTTTTACAAATGACATGTGCTATTTCTGTCAGATCCATAAAAAACTATTTCATTACTGATGCTTTTTGGTTCTGAATTTGACCAGACAACTGTTGAGATGCCACTGTGTATCCGGCGTGCCGCCCAGCATGACAAACTCCCTCAAGTACAATCCCCCACCTTTATAAACACCACTTAAAGTCATGCAAATTTCTGCAAAGATTAATGTGTTCATTGGGAAAGTTTTAAACACCACAGCAACAAGCAAAGTCCATTTCTGCAAGGCATAATTTATCCACAAATCGTACGCACTGGACCGAGGGGGTCGTTTAATAATGTCCTTTAAATACACTGCATGAAGCTGGAGGGTTTCTGAGCTATACAAACAGTGAGAGGGGAACAGTAACCAACAGTAACCCAGGTGGCTTACTGAGACAATATCCTGGCCTGCCTCGCTTTCCTTCAAAGCCCTGCAGATCTTGACCTGGTCGCAAGCCAAATTACAGTCCAAATCAGCCCAGTGTGTGCACCTGACACAACAGCAAGTCTAGCAGGTGAGGGATCACGGGGGAGAAGAGTTATAAAAGAGAAGTTAAACCAAAGTAAAACAAACAATATGAAAGTAAAATCTTTAGATCAAAAGCAACACACTGGCTGAACGGAGCAGCTCTCCTGGACACGGGCCCCAAGGCTTTAGCATGCAAAGAGGTTTGATTCTTGCTTTGGCAGCTACCCACTAAGCATAATTTTTCTAAGGTAAAAACATTCTGAAGAAGCAATCCAAAAGAGTCCCACTATAATCCATACATACAAAAGAAAAGTCAAGATACACAGTAGGAATGTTTTTTTCAAAGTGAGCCTAGAAAGGCCAAACAATGACAAGTGTAAAGCTAAAGCCAATGATCCCTCATCTGCCGAGTCGGTGCTAAAATGGGAAGCATGCGAAGCAGTTGGAGAGGCTCACAGTGGGAAAGTGTGACATCAGTTCCTTATGGGTACAGTTCAGTTCACAAATTGCCATTTTATTTAATTTACTAAGACCTGGAAGCTCATATTAAAGGGAAAACCTTTGTAAACATGTATAGGAAGGATGACCTTAAAAAGCCTCTTTTTTCCCCATCTAGTTAAATTACCTTTTAAGTACCACAATTTAAATGTAAATTGTGAATTATGAACACTTAATATAATACAATGGACTGAAATAGGTGTTTTTAGGCTCTCTTTAGGTCACCAAACTTCAACACCTTCCATCAGTATGTAGTTTTCACTTTAGAGTAGTTGGTGATGATGGGTTTTAAATAACTATTAATGTCTGTTATTAAGACAGATGAGTCAGCTGTGAGCTGAGTTTTAATCCAACACTGAGTCAATTCCACTTGTAGGACTGTTTCTCAGGTTTAAATAAAACAGAGTTTAGGGGATATTACTTGTTTAAACAGTACTTAGTGCTTTGGTGCCTCTTGGGAATGATTCACGATCAAATTCTCATGTATTTGTAAATTTTATTTATGGTTTGATGATTAATTTCAGTTTTCACCCATTCTGTAATCTGAGAACCAGAAAACACAGACAACTACTACAATGTTTTATATCCAACATTATATTCCCTCATGCTAACCTTTTATCATATTTTTTATTTTATTAAACCTAAAAAACAACTACTCAAATTAGTAAATGAACTGCATGCTTTTGGATGATGTCTTCATAGGCAAATAATACTGAGGGTGTTTAGTTTTATATTGGGTCTGATTGCAGATTATCAATCAGAACCAGTCAAAGGAGAATGGACCTATACCAATCTGTAGAAGATTGGTTATTCTTTAACAAAACAATTGACAGTTCTGCATAATAACAGAGTAATGATGTAATCTCATTTGTCAAAATGAATGAAAACGTAAATCAAACAAACTAAGGAATAGAATGAGCAATATTTAAAACTGCCAAGGCTTAAAATAAAGATTAGAGCCAGTAGAGAGACATTCAGAAAGAGTTAACAGATCAAAATAGTTACTACAGTCACAGCTTTAACATTGCAATAGGATATATTTGCCCTCCCCACATAAAATACTTTCAGACATTTCAACATCAAACATTCCTCCGCAAAATGCTTATGAGGACAACATTAAGAGCAGTAAGAAAGTAAAATAAATTCCCCAATACCAGCTTTATTATTTAATTGCACGACACAAACATTACTCATGAGAAGAGCAACAGCCCAGCACCAGGACCGCTATCTCCACCTTTGTGTAAGGAGGAACAGGAGGAGCCCTGTAAAATGACCTCCAGCAGGCCACAAATGTGCAGGCATCTGCACAAACGGTAAGAAACTGACTCCATGAGGATGGTATGAGGGCCCAACGTCCACACAGCCCAACACGGTGCAGACGCTTGGCATTTGCCAGAGAACAACAGGATTGGCAAATTCGCCACTGGCGTCTTGTGCTCTTCACAGATGAAAGTGGTGACCACATGTGACAGACACGATAAAGTATGAAGAGACCGTGGAGAGGGACCTGCTGCCTGCAACATCCTTCAGCATGACCGGTTTGGCAGTGGGTCAGTAATGGCGTGAGGTTGAATTTCTTTGGAGGGGCACACAGTCCGACCTGTGCTCACCAGAAGTAGCATGACTGCCAATAGGTACCCAGATGAAATCCTTTGGCCACTTGTGAGGTGTGTAGCAGCTACATGTCTGCTACAAAAAAATCGTCTGCCATTTTGCTGCTCAAATCTTGATGTGATGTAGCATTACACTTTCTGATTATTTGAATTAACCTATTAGACATAATATTGTACCTGAAACTGATCTCATGTCTTCCTTACGAAATGTTCATCTCTAATTGAGACAAAAGTAGTGATGTAAAAAAGACAAATAGTTAGCTGCATTCCACCTCAAAATGCAGGAAATGGCGTTTCAGAGAGACTAAATTTCAAAAATGTCCAGGGGAGGATACGCCTGGAACCCCCTACTCCACCCAAAGCCTAAAGATTTGATACACCAAGGTGTTACTTTTTGTGTGCAACTCCAAATCCATTCTTCCATTGATTAATAAATTTGTTGTCCATTATTTTTGTGTGATTTTTTTACCAACACATTTGACTTTGTACAGAAGAAAGTATTCAATGAGAAAATTTCTTTCATTTAGAGCTAGGATGTGTTTGAGCACTCCTTTTTATTTTTTTCATCAGATCTGTTCAAACCTGGCAAATAAATAAGTCAAGAAGAACTCCCAGCAGGGAACAAAAGAAAGTTGGAATGGCAAAAATTACATCAAATATTAATTTGTGGTTTTGGAAATCAACAACGATTTGCGTTTGGGAGTCTATGAGGAGCTAAATGTGACCTATGTATCGTTGCCTGGGAAACTGTCGGAGTTATCCGAGCAGCACCGCCATCAGATTCAGTTTTAATTACTGCTTCCCTAAAGTACAAGTTATCAGATGAAGGTCAGTTAAGCGTGAGTGTACCAAGGCCTGGTAAAAAAAAATGAAAAAGGTGGAGTATACAACAAAACACGAGAATGGAAGCAGAAAGCCATGTGAAGAAAAAAAAAACAGACGGAGAGGAAAGTAGAAAATGGATGAGGTGAACTTCGTCAACTCCCCCAAAAAGATGGAAAAGATTTCTTTAACAGGTAATACTACAGATGACTGTGGTTACAAAAAAAAGGAAAATTCAGAAAATAAGATGGATCCAGGAGAGATTCAAGACCTCCAATTTCTTGGAAACTTTACTCCCAACTCTTTGAACAAATCCCTGAATTTAATCTAGAGAACAGACCACCTGCTACACCATCTGACCAAAACGGACAGCAAAAATCTCCCCATTCACCTTGTTAATTTAAGCTCCTTTTTTTTAAGTCTTAAACATTCTGTTAATAATGCTACTTGATGCTGTTCATTTTAATTGCAAAAATAAAGTCCAATTGTTTTGGCCAAATAGGTTATATTTACATAACTATTCCCGTCACACAGAAAAGCCATTCAAAGCCCATACCCAATCTGCCCTTACAGACTCGAGAGGCCAGGAGGACAATGCTACTTTGGTTGCTCTGAATCAGCTACAGAGAAGTACAGTAACACACTGCCTTGTTGGGATTTCATGTGTTAAACAACACAAAGTGGCACATTATTGAAAAAGGTTTCATATTTCTGAGGCCTCCTCGTCGTCTATTAAACACATCTGAGTCGGTATTTTGCAGATGCATCAAGCCACCAATTATCTGCCTTTATTTTTCTTTGTTTTACAAAAATGGTGGAACCAAATCAAATAGGACAGATGGCATCAATTTTAGGTCACACTAGATTATTTACTGGAATAAGTCTTAACTTTGACTAGGCCAGTTTAATACCCAGAATATCCAGAAAAAAAAAATTTCTATTGTAGGTTTTGGTGTATTTTAAAGAGTGTGTTAAAGACGAAGCTTTAACATTCTCTCAGGTCGCTAAAGAACAGAAAATCATTTCCTCAGCTTGGATCGTGCTTTCACCTTCTTCTCTGGTTGAAATGGTGTGTAAACCTTAAACCAAATGCAGAGGTACTGTAGGTTCTTTAACGTTTACTTCCCAAATAAAACGGTTGCACTGGATTTTATTAAGTTAGCATATGTAAAGAGGACTGAGTATAAATGTCCTCGCTACTTTATTTGTTTCAAGCACATAAAGCCCCACAAAAGAAATCGTAATATTAACAAATGTGAAAAAAAAATCAAAGAATTGTGAATATGTCAGCTAAGTGCTATATGTATTTTATGAAGTTAGGAAAGTGGAGTGACAATTAGAGACACACCAATCCTTTTTATTCAAGTCAATGCGATACTGATATCGTTAAAAAAAAAGGTACAAAATCAAACATAAAAATCATCACTAGCTGCTGTGGTGCTTTGCGTGATAATGAATGTGCTGTTCCAACTCAAGCGACTAGATCACACTGTAACTGTCTGTGTATGGTATTAATAAGAAAAAAATGAAATAAAAAAAAAACAGAAAATGATAGGATAAAAATGCTGGATCAGTTTCATTCATCTGATATCCGAAATAGCTATTAGTCAATATCAGAGCTGATTTTACATCTGGATATCTGACTGATGCATCACTAGTGCCGATTCTTTTTAACTTCTTGCAGCTAAACGAACAGTTTTTTCTAGATTCATTTGTTTTTTATATTTATTTATTTTATTATTCATTGTACCGACAAATTCCTCATTATATAACTCAATAAAACAACTGCTTTCTTTTGCTTGTGTGCAACCAAACAACCTTTAGGTTAAAGATGTTATATAGTTAGGTTTTTTTTATCTTACTAAACTTTTTTTTATTAGATTTTAGGAGTCTAAAATGCTTTAATGACCACAAGAAGAAAATTCTATCTAACAGTAAATTCAAACTTAGCCTTATTTGATATTAACCGTCTGAAAAAACCCATTATAAAAAGGTAACTTACTGTATACCATCGCTGTCTGACTGGTGGATTTAGTTTTGCAGTGTAACTGTACAGGAACAAGTCGAGACATGTCAGCACAAAGTCCTTTCTATTTGACCTATGAAGCCCCATGGCTCGCTGACTGCAAATGGAGGAAAGAAATCGTTGGGAAGGTCATCAGAAGGATTACCTTTTACTCAGTTGATTTGCTTGTATGCAAGAAAATTTGGAATCCAGATTATCTGACTGAATGCCGGTACTACAGCGCATACTAGTCACTTTGAGAATTTCCAAATATATTGCCAGTGACACCTCAGGGAAATGTTGACTCTGGTAGCACTTCTAAGCAAGTTAGTGTGAAGAAACAGACGGGTTTCCAGAGAGCGAGTAAAAAGAAGAAACCATTTTAAAAGAGACAGAGTTCATCACCAGGATTTATTAGTGTAGAAATTTTCTTTTTTTTTAAGCTACACCCATATTGTCTTTCTTTTGAAAATTTAGCCCAAATCCTTTTTTTTTTTAATCTCCTCTCTGCCAGCAGGGTAACGCGCTCAGCGCTTTTCTTACATGTATGTGCAAATATAAAGCTAAATGTGTTTAAAAAAAATAATAAAAAATCACAGTTTAAGCGGCAATTACCCCCAATAAAAGTCAGTGAATCTGCCTAATTTCAGTGTAATATTCAAGGTTTCCCTGTAACCAGCGTTTTTTTGGTTAAATGCGGCAGACAGAGCCCAGATGTCAGTCAACGGGCCGATATGCTTATAAAAAAAACAAAACAAAGAGGCCCGAGTTTCACTGGAGCTTGGATAGAGTGGAACGTAGCTGCCTGCTACACTGAAATACACCGAGAGAATAGTTTCGATATTTCATTTCTCATATACTTTACTCCCACCATCTTGTAGCGCCTGGGATTTACTGACTGCTGTCTGTAAATGGCCAACATGTTCTCTTATAACAATTTCAGATTTAAATAAATGGCATGGAAGTATATGAAAATCCATAGCCTACATAAATATTATTGCTGACTAGGCTCGTTACTTTAGGACTGGATAGAAGCCGTGGTTCTTCCAGCAGAAAAATCCAACCTATCATAAAGGTCAAACCATTTCTTTTTAAACTGCTCTTGTTTTAAACATAAAATCAATTCAATTTATCTCCTCAAAAGGCACAGCCTCTCGCTCCAAGGGAGGCGTACAGGATGCGACGGTATGAGAAGGATTCTCATAAAAGATGTGCAGCTGAGAAAATCTGAGACAACTATGTTAATCATGAAGCTGAGGAATAAAATTATTCTTCAGATTTCCAACTGCACTTTACCTCTGACGTCTCCTCATTCTGTTTTGTTTCTACAATCAGTTTCAAAATGATGTGGGTCATCTGCGGAAGAATGCTGCATGAACAATTGCAACATACAGAAACCTTCTGTACATCAGAGAAGAACCTAACCAGGCAGGTCCATGGTGGCGATGATTGCGGTTCCAGTCAGGTTTTTCTTTGTCTTAATTGTAAACAACCTTCTCCATTTTCCCCCTATCCCCATCTTTGGACTAAATCAAATGCACCCACCAGCCTCCACCCATCCCCCTCCCAGCATTGCCTCCTCTTCCTCCTTCCACCAACGTGGCACACGCCACTGCAGTGATAGATCCATGTGAGTCACCACAAGGGACATTCAACTGTGAAAGTGCAGAGTCCAGTGACAGCTTTTACACAGTAACAAGCAAATTGTGCAAATCCATGTCAACCCCCCGCCTAAAACAGCAGTACGACCACAAAATGTAATCACATTAACAGCGAATTACAACATGCCTCCTTAAGTTATACAGTTACTTTAATGCATAAGTTACTAATTTGATGAAAGGATCAAAGGAATACTGACCTGAAAAGGGAAAATATTATCGCGACCTACTCCATCATCCATCCATGACTTTGGGTTGAAGCCGGCAGGGCTGTTTCTGGGGTACTTCTGGGAGGCCACATGGTTGTTAGGAAAGGTCTTCTTCAGTGGTGAGATAGAATTGATAGGAGTCATTCCTCCATTAAGCCCACGGCGATAATCTCTGCCCTGAGATCCTCCCCAGCCGCCGCCTCCACTTCCGTAGCCTCCTCCAGGACTCCAAGAGGTAGACGAGCCGGGGGAAGGAGAGGGGCTCTGGTAGCTGGCCGGACCCCAGGGAGATGGGGGCTTGTTCAAGCTGTTGGACAAATGCGGCAACTGGTTGAAGGCCGGGTTCCTATGCGGGAAGGGTGGCGGAGGGTGGGGGGAGGCCGGGGAGCGTCGATGCTGCTGGTGTTGGTTGTGGGGGTGTTGGAAATGCGGGTGAGGCGGCGGGGCCGGATGGTGCTGGGACAAGGCTGTAGCCGGTCCAATCTGGGGAGAGAAGTTCCCCCCAAACCCTGGACTGACGTGGTGCGAGAAGTTCTGGAACAGCAGAGGCCCGTTGTTGGCAGAGGCGGGGTTAAAAAAGCTGACGTCCTCGTTGACAATTGTTGATGGGGCGGGCGGGATGGCAGCTGACCAATTGTTAAAGCCGGTAAGTGATGACGAGGTTGTGCTCGACTGTACAGGGCCCGTCCCACCCAGACCAGATGTCTCCTGATAATCAAATCCAGTCAAGACAGGTGACTCAAGGCGAAGCTGCTTCTCCTTTCCGTTGCTGCTCTCTGACGTGCCATTCTCTGTCTTGGCTTCCTCTGATCGGGACTTTTCCAGTTCGGAAATTATCCCACCACCGCTCCCTGTCTCCTGGTGACCCACGGGAGACAACTGCTGCTGCTTTTCTTGGGTTTCTTGCATTTCCTGTTGCTGCTGTGCTTTGGGCTTCTCTGTGCCCCCGAGGATTTCGTCTTGCACGCTGTTGTGGGTGGCGGAGGCAGCAAAGAGCCAGGGTGAGCCTCCCGTGGTGCCATTCCCCGTGGCTGTGGTGCTGTTTATGAAAGCAGCGGGGCTCTGGGACACATTCTGATGGTGATGCTGGGGCTGTAGATGCGGGTGGATTCGGACCGGGAACGCAGACTTGTTGCCAGTGTTGTTTTGAACTAGGACTCCGAACCCGTAATCCCCCATTTGTTCTCTCCCCCAGAACAAATGCAATTCTGCGATCTCTTTGGTCTGACTGTGAAAAGAGAAAACAGAAAGGCATGCAGGTTAGCACTCAGCCCTTTTCAGTTCCAAAAAGATCAAGGGATTTGGGGTTCACCAGGTGGGTCCACATTGCTACATAAAAGGATTTTCTTTTTCCCTGTTGGGTTCATAATTACAGGAGATGAAACTTTAAGTGAGCCACTGCTTATTTTTAAAGTACATTTGTAGAAACTGCAACAAATGTTTAGGCTGGAACCAAATCCCTTTTCCATAGGTATATTTATTGAGTATTGTCAGTAGATTTATATTAAATATTCCTTTTCTTAGTACATTTCAAACAGATAATCATCGATGGCACTCTGTCCCCACGTTTCCTGCTTAAATAATAATGCACTTCTGAAGGAATAACAATCTGAACAGAAACATAATGATGGAATATGAACATTTCCCCATAAACAAGATGACAGATTCGAGATTGGAGCTATTCAAAGACTGTAGAATTCCAATTTGGTGCTGAATGAACAGAGCCAACCATTAGCTTTAGCCACCAGGATCAACTAATCTAGATGGAGGCCGTTTCTCAATATGTGTACTTGTGCGTTCTCGGCCCTAGTACTGTTCCAATTCACAAGAACAGCAAACCGAAAACAGACAAAGTCCCCCGATGTTGTTCTCGCCCCCCCCTCTTTACCCAGCATGCATCAGAGCAGACTTGTCCCTCCTTGAGACTGACAGCTGTCCCAGCATGCACTGCGGCAAAAGTACGTTTTAAGATCATTTGAGGCGAGAATGTTATATTTTAAAGTGTCCTTATATGGTCCATTTAATGATTTAATGCATCATTAAAAAACTAATTTTCGAAGTTGAGAGGACCGCAGCAACCAGCGGACCTCCAAGCTAACCTCAGCCCGTCCCCAGCAGCCCTCTCTCGATTTTTCGTTTTATTAGGCAAAATATGAATTTGATTTGTGTATCTGACTGTGTTAATCATTATTCCCCAACTAAATGAAAAAAGTCAGAATTTATTATTATCTAGAGACTATTAATAACAGGAGGTGAAGTGCAGCTCTAGACGAGCCGGGCATGTGGTGACGTCACGAGTACGTTTTTGTTCCACTTGAACCAGATTTATGCTGCGTGCTCCCGTTCTCCCAGAGTCCAGACTTTCCTGTGTTCTTCTCAAGAATAAAATTAGCGAGAACACCAGTCCGTAAACGTTTCTTGTGAATTGAGAAACGGCCAGAAACAAAAATGGAGTAATCTGCTGCATCCTCTCAAAAAAAAAAAAAAGAAGAACATCTAAAAATTATAAAAAATCTGAAATTCTGTTCTGGCCATTTAAAGTTGGAGGCGGCAGCAGGTTGGTCAGGTGATTTAGGGATGATATTTTGGTCTTTTGTTAAATAGAAACAAAGATCTCAACTGTGTGTTGCACCTCTATCAGGCTCAATAGTATAAATAACTATATTGATTACTCCCTCAGTATCAGCAGGTCAATTTTTCATACAAAATCAGAAATACATTTGGATCAGTGCAATTCTACTTTAAAGTCAACATATGGCAGCTATCAATATATCTGTTTGTTTACTGGACATAGCTTAGTTAATAACTAGTTTGTTTTTCAATAATGTCTAACCTAATAATAAAAAAAAAAAACATGATCATAAGCCTGTGCTTATCCAATCCAAATAGAGTTGTGCGAATCCAACCGAAGGAAAAAAAGAGAAAAAAAAAAATCCACCTTTAGCTAATTATAACCGCGTGACGTTGGCAGTTTGTAAGAGGCCAGCTGAGCTCCTGTCAGCCTCGCGTAAAACCAGAAACACTCCTGTGTCAAAAACAGGCTTCCTCCAGCAGAAGGAGGTTTTCAGAAAGGCAAACTGGCAGGCGGGCGTTTAACTTGCAACAGCGAGCCATAAGAAACCGAAATAAAATCGGACATTTTAAACAAGACAACTTAACCAAATTAGCGTTTGGGAATAAAGCAGTCGACCTTGCTCTGACAGCTGTCAGCAGCAGATAATAAATAAAATCGAAGATAAGTTTCATTTTGAGAACAGTGTGTTACATTTCACTAAACAATATTCATTTTTTATTTTATTATCCCTGTATTCCAGCGACAGACGTTGACATTCAGGCAGTACACATTAATAAAGCTGACCAAGTTCTTTTTTTTTTTTTTTTTTACCCGTAGCTAACATTAGCAAGCTAGCTGTTAACGGCTGTTAGCACAGATGCTAGCTCGCTGGACAGGCTGTGCGCGCGAGTAAGAATCAGTTTTTTCACCTTCCAACCACCCTTTTCGACCTCGGCGGTACCTTTTTTTGTCGAGCTTCTTTGCTTCGGCCTGACAGCGAGAGGATGTCCTTGAAGCGATGAGTGCGGCAGGCAAAGCTTTTCAAAGGCGATTTAATAGCTGACTCGTACAGTGCAGTCGGTCAGCTTTTTTTCTCTCTCTCTCCCTTCTCCTGACGTGTCCTGCCTCTCAATGACACAGCTCACTATCTGCTGCCTCTGATCTGGACTCAATCATTAAATAGCTTTGTTAACGTGGCAGCTCAGCGGGGTTCCCTTTCTAAACCTTATTCGCTCGGTTTCATTATCCGTTTGGTTTTTTTGGGTTATATATATTTTTTTGCTTGCTGTCTTTTCTATAGAGCCAGCCGATCCTTGCGTGTATTTCGTGGCTGCCCCTCTCTCCTGGAACCGACCGTGGCCGAATGACAGCGAGAGATCAGCGGAGGCACGCTTCCGCCTCAAGCCCCGCCCACTCCACTTAGGGCCCCGCCTCTAAGGAGGCACACCTCGATACGTGATTGGACAGGCCAGCCGGTGATCTCGCCCTGTTTCCTCATCATTTAAATGTCATGTACCAATAACACACCCATGCTATCAATAAGTACTGCCCACGGAGGTCAGAGAGATAAAAAAAAAGACTCCTCCCAACACGGGCTCGTCCTTTCACGATGCAGCCGGTAGCAGGTCGTGAGAAAAATGAGCACACCCCCACCCCTCTCTCTCTTGAAAGGATGGAAAATCCTCAGGAAAAAAAAGAGCATCCTTTTTTTTTCTCCAGGATTTTTGATCCAATGCTCTTTTGTTACAGTATAAAGGATGGGAATTAAACAGCTAGACACTCTATCATTGCAGTAAATGCTTTTGTTCTTCAAAATATATATATTTTTTTATGTTCACCCTTAAAATAACCATGTATATTCTACACTGAGCCTTTCTTATCAGGTTGGACCTTGATTTTGTTATATAAAAAAGATAACATTTGATAAGACAAGAAAAGATATAAAAGATTTAGTAATAACACAAAAAAGGGTCTGAAAAGGAAGATGACACATGCAGTAACATATTGCAGCATTAGTATTCAGCTGCTACTATCAGAGGTGTCAAGTAACGAAGTACAAATACTTCGTAACTGTACTTAAGTGCAATTTTTAGGTATCTATACTTTACTCCATTACTTATTTTTCTTCCTACTTCTGACTTCTACTCATTTTTAAAACAAACGTTACTCGTTACTCTTGACTTCGGTTTAATGTTTTTAAATATTTATTTCAGGTCATGTGTGCCATCCAATGCAGATCATTGGCGCCATCCACATCTAGTGAAAATTAATGTAATTGGATGAGTCATATAACGCAAACACTCATTGGTTAGCTAAAGGAAATCATCAGAAGCAAGCAGATGTTCTTCAAACTGCAAACACAAATTGTCTATGCCATGCTACAATGTTGGATTCAGAAAAAGATTTTGAAATGTCTGAAAGGTTGGACACAAGCGAGAGCGTATGGAGACCAACAAGCCCTCCCTCATCCTTGGCCCTAAATGGTAAATGGCATGTACTTACTGTATATAGCACCTTTATTCAAGTCAGGAGACTTGACCAAAGCGCTTTACACTACATTCATTCACCCATTCACACACACACTCACACACTGATGGTGGCAAGCTACGGTACATTGTAGCCACAGCTGCCCTGGGGCTCACTGACAGAAGCGGGGCTGCCGTACACTGGTGCCACCGGGCCCTCTGACCACCATCAGTAGACAATGCAGGTGAAGTGTCTTGCCCAAGGACACCACGACACTGAAAGTCAGAGTCGGGGCTTGAACCGTCAATCCTTCGATTTCAGGGCAAATTCCTACATCCAACGCCACTGTTGCCCTACATACTATATTTCAAAGAACTTTTCGAAATAGTCAAAAAATTGAGCTTTTAATTTATAGAGTGGCATGTGGCTGTTTTTTTTTAAAGGTTACTCTATACTTTTATACTTTAAGTATTTTTTGGAGTGCATACCTTTTCACTTTTACTTGAGTAAAGAGGTCAAGTTGATACTTTAACTTTTACCAGAGTGTTTTTAAACTGCATTATCTGTACCTCTACTTAAGTAACAAATGTGTGTACTTATGACACCACTGGCTACTATACCCGCATACTCCTGACTCAAGCCTTATAGTTCAATTTCAATTTTAAAAGCATTTTTTAGAATAAAATAAAAGTAAGAGTCATTTCCTTTTACACTCTACAAACAAGTAATTGATATATAATAGTTATCTGCATTATAGAACAGGAAGTGCAACACCTCCTCTGATAAGAGGAGCAAAAGAAAGCCTGCAGATCAGCAGAGACATGTGATAATGTGTGAGTTTCAGACTCTGTGCAAAGTTGGTAATAAAATCAACACCTTTACCCATGAAGTTAATGCAATCAAGCAAGATGATGTTTTCACATTGGTACTATAATTTGAAAGATTTTATCTTTGCTGTATTATCTTAATTCTTGTTCCAGGCACTGTTGGATTGCAAAGTACAATCAAACTGAAGAGGTTCTGTGAAAAAGTATTCACATCCTAGACAGATTTGTTTAGTTTTTTGTCATTTTCAGTCATTAACATGAAATTGTTTCGATAATAAACCGAATAAATAGTATTGCTCATATGACTATAAAAAAATAAGCCAAGAAAAAAGCTAAGATTTCCAAATTGCAGGATGATAAATTTAAAGTGATTAACAATATTTAAAAAAAGGTTTTGTTTCACAAAAACACTCCAAGGAGCAAATGTCAGCCCATCAGAATCAAGAAAATGGTTATATGCAAAGGAGCTTATCAAGCAAATCAAAGTAGTCTAATAGGCCGTGAAAAAGAAGCCAATGCCCCCATCAAAGAAAAAAATCTAATACAGATCAAGGATTTATTAATATCTGTCAGTGCTCAAATAAATCTCTACGATTTTGGATTTTTATGGAACCCCAATATAAGGCATGGTTTAGATTTAGACAAGACAGAGGAGTAGAAGAGCGTGCAAGGAGGCCACAATAAGCATAAGTTCATGAAAGGCTTCACTTGCCTCAGTAGTAAGTTTTCATAATTTAACAAAAAACAGACCTTGTACTGTATCTGGGTTAAAAAGAGAATTAAGGCCAAAATGACTGCTGATCATAAAAAACACAAAGGCCTATCTTGCCATTCCAAACAACCATCTTTATAATCTCCCAGATAATATTTTCTGTTTAGTCAGGCAAAGGCGTTAATTTTTTTTACAGCTGTGTATGAAACTAACACATGGTGCTTCAGAAGACGAACAGTATGAACAGTTAAACATGGTGGGGGGGTTGTAATGTTCATAAGCTGCTTTGTTTTTGTAGAACCTGGATCACTTTTGGTAATAGGCTCTATGCACAGCTCCATTACTTCTTGAACTTAAGGAAGCTCTTTGTTTCCTGTCATTCATTACTGGATGAAGTGATTAATCCAAGTGTTTCTGGCCATGGTTACTGAGGTCAGGTATATCTGGGTTAATCAGTTGATTCAGTAGAAAAGGAAACAAAAGAGCTGCCTAAAGTTCAGAAAGTAGTGGAATTCTGCATACAGCCCATTAGTGGAACCGTTAATCTTTCTTTCTACTAGAAAATCGTAACAGTTAAAAACAGTTTGTGACATTATGCTGTTGTGAATGTTATGAATATATTAAATACCTAGAACTGGAAGTTAGTTAATTAATAGGTAATTCTAATCAAAGGTAAAGCTACTCATTTATTATCAGTTGAATGATTATCATAACAATGCTTGTACATATATATATGTACAAGTATATATATAAAAAATAAATATATACATGTATATTTATATACTTGTATATATATA
>NW_015150547.1:57332-101957 GCF_000732505.1 Cyprinodon variegatus
ATATATATATATATACATATATGCGTATATATACATATATATATTATTGTTACTATTATTTGTTTAAATCGTTTATCAAAGTTTTGTTTCTAAATTTCCATTTCTAAATAGTTTTTTTTGTAACAATAGTGGAACAAAGTTCTCCACATGTGTATATACACACACGCACATAATACAAAGATACGTTTTGAAAGCAAAAAGATGGCCTAAATCAGATTTTTTTTTTCATTATTGGGCATAATTTGGTTCGCTGAAACAGGAAAGTCCAATTAGCAGAATTGTTTCATGCTGTATTGTTATTGTTACAGTTAGACCTAAAAACTAGCTTTAGGGATTAGAGTTTGTACCAATGTTGACATGATACAATATCACCATGAATCATATGAATTCTTATTACTTTTTTTGTAAGGTGGCATTTTAAACAAAGGATATTGCTCAAATAGAGAACAATAGCCAACAAAAATATGTATGAAAGCTTACTAATCAGTTTATTTTAAACTAGTGACTTACATAAAGTTTAAACAGAAGCAGATAGAAGCAGTGTTTCTATCGGGTTGCTTATACAAGATAATTTAGACGCATGCAGAGATATTCCAATACTCGTTTTCTTGCTGATATTGGACTGATATCATATATTAGATATCAAGGAATATTAGATATTCACTATTAAAAACCTAACAGAAATAAGGAGTAAACCTAACATAGACCTATCAAGCTCATTCTTCAAGAGCAGACAATTAAGTTACATTGATCTTCTGATGCTCCTACTGTCTTGTATTTAGAAATGGTCCTGTACATAGCCATTATCTTTTATATGCTGTATTATAAATAAACCCCAATTAACACAACACAAACTGAAATAAAGAAATGAAACAAACTATCTGTTCTATAAATAAATATCAATTAATAGGGATGGAGCCTCTACTCTCCATCACATATGCACGTTATTCTATTATCTGATCATTTTTGAAATATCTATCTTCAGAACACAGCTTATCACACAACAAAAACATCCATAATTCTGTTGCTTTAATTCTCATTCTGGTCCCTTTCCTTCATCCACCCACACAATTCCCCACATATCTAAACATGCTTCCCTGTTCCTCCTTTTTCAGTGTCCTTCTCTCCTGTTTGGTCATTATCAAAGACAGGTCATCAAGCTGGTTTGACTCTGTCAGTCTTACCGACCCTGCTGGCAGTGTTACATGCAGTTGAAATAGCTATCTAGTAAATCTGTCACTTAAAGTCCAGCTGGGAGGGAGTGATAAATGAGAAAAATCTGCAGTGTCCTGCATTATTAAGTACCCACAGAAAGGATGAGCAGGCGATGGAAGCCGATTAAAGCGATCCGGTAAAAAAATTAAAAAATAAATGACATGTCTGATGATAATACTTCTCAACTTCAAAAAATTATTGAGACTGTTGCATTCCTGCACATCAGAGCTGAATAGTCATCAATAATAACAAGAGGCTTTTGGTATCATTCATAAAAGATGGTCAGAACAAGTTTGGGAACAAGTTTGAGATCATGGTGGATTTTTTGTGATTCACTTAGGATCACATATACACATATGGTGGGTTGATTGATTGCTGCAGTTGATCCAGAATGCTGCTGCTCGCATCCTCACCAAGACAGTAAAGCCCAGACCTTTTTAAACATCAATATTTGTACTAGAATATTTTTCCTGTCATGACTTGTGGACATTAAGATCTACTCCTGGTCAGACCCTGTAATTCAGTGAATGGGTGGAGTCAGAGTAAAAAAATATGAACGCCCAAAAGAAGGAGGAGGTCACTCCAGTGGTTGGAAGTTGCAGGGAATTGACCTGCCATTCGGCTGGCATTGGACTGGGAAGGGCCATTTTGAATGGCTGCTACTGTAAGTATTTAAAAACCTTAGAAAATCAATGTTAATATTTGTTAGTAGCCTTTGTTTGCAATTCCAGAGGTCAAGCATTTCCTGTAGTCTTTCACCAGGTTTGCACACACTGCAGGAAGGATTTTGGCCCACTCCTCCACACAGATCTTCTCTAGATCAGTCAAATTTCTGGGCTTTTGTTAAAAAACAGAGTTTGAGTTCCCTCCATAGTTTCTCTGTTGGGTTTAGGTCTGGAGACTGGCTAGGCCCCGGCAGAAGCTTGATATGCTTCTTACAGAGCCACTCCTTGGTTATCCTGGCTGTGTACTTCGGATAATTGTCATGTTGGAAGACCCAGCCTCGACCCATCTTCACTGCTCTGACTGAGGGAAGGAAGCTGTTCCCCAAAATCTCCCAATACATGGCCCTGGTCATCCTCTCCTTAATACAGTACAGTCACCCTTTCTCATGTGCAGAAAAACACCCCTAAAGCATGATGCTACCACCCCCATGCTTCACAGTAGGGATGGTGCTCTTGGGATGGTACTCATCATTCTTCTTCCTCCAAACACGGTTAGTGGAATTATGACCAAAAAAGTTCTATTTTGGTCTCATCTGACCTCATGACTTTCTCCCATGACTCCTCTGGATCATTCAAATGGTCATTGGCAAACTTATGACGGGGCTTGACATGTGCTGGTTTAAGCAGGGGAAACTTCAGTGCCAAGCATGATTTCAAACAATAACGTTTTAGTGTATTACCAACAGCAACCGTGGAAACGATGGTCCCAGCTCTTTTCAGGTCACCGACCAGCTCCTCCCGTATAGTTTTGGACTGGTTTCTCACCTTTCTTAGGATCATTGCAACCCCACAAGGTGAGATCTTGAATGGAGCCCCAGTCCGAGAGAGATTGACAGTCATGTTTAGCATCTTCCATTTTCTAATGATTGCTCCAACAATGGACCTTTTTCCATCTGCCTTGTGGAGGTGTGCAATTTTGTCTCTAGTGTCTTTGGACAGCTCTTTGATCTTGACCTTATTAGTAGTTGGATTTTTACTGATTGTATAGGGGTGGACAGGTCTCTTTATGCAGCTCGTGACCTCATATAGGTGCATCTAATTTAGCATAATAAATGGAGTGGAGGTTGACATTTTATAGACAGACTAACAGGTCTTTGAGGGTCAGAATTCTAGCTGATATACAGGTGTTCAAATACGTATTTGTAGCTGTATCATACAAATAAATAGTTAAAAAATCATATAATGTTATTTCTGGATCTTTTTTTTTTAGATATGTCTCTCACAGTGGACATGCACCTACAGTACTATGGCAATTTCAGACCCCTCCATGATTCCCATATGGGAGAAATTGCAGAATAGCAGGGGTGTTTAAATACTTATTTTCCTCAGTGTATACTGTATCACAGAATGGCTTAGCAGCAAAATAGTTTACAGACTTGTTTTCAGTTTATTAACCACTTGGATCTTCTGGCTCAAGTTTGTTCTATTTATCTAGAGCAAACTGTACGAAGGCTGTAAACCTGCTGAAACACTATGTTTCTTTAAATCAAGGTTAAAAATATGTTTGTGTATGGGGACCTTGACTGTTCTGTCTAAACAGTACATTGAAAAACCATTAGTTTAATTTTCTAGCCAGACCTTTTTTTTTAACCTCCTTCTATTAATTCAGTGCAGTGTATTTTCATTTCTGTTTTTTAATTATGCTTTGCTCCTGCATATCACCTGTAAATGAGTAAATTAATACTAATTAGTATGTTTGTTTCAAATACATAATCTTAATTTGTTTGAATTGCATAACAAACAGGATATCTTTATGCACTTCAAACAATACACTTTATGTATTTAGAAACATACAATCATTAATTTTAATTTGAGTGAGCATACTTTAATAATATAAAATACTTAAACCTGATGATTATGTATTTCATATAAGTAAGCTTAATTATAGTAATGAATAAGGGTCATCAAAGGTTAATTTAAAGGTATGTGTTACAATATATAAATATCTAAACAAGTAAAATGCATTTGTTAGTAGTAAATTTACACAAATCTTAAAATTTGGGTGAAACATTCCTACTGTCCAACTGACTTATTTGTTTCACTACTTGCTTCTCGTATGTTTTTTTTCTTTATTTCCTTTTCAATTCTATTTTGTTGTTTAATTCATGTAAAGCACATTGACTTGTCTATGTACTAAATTGTTCTGTACATATAAACTGTCCTTGCCTTGCCTCTCATACAGTAGTGTTTAGTCAGTTAGATCCTTAGTTTCCTCATTTTGCCCATCTTCCCTCAGTTCCCTACTAAAGTTCCCCCTCTAGCTGTTTTGCATTCTGCCAATTGCAGTCATTTGTTTTTCATAGAACATCTGCAGTATTTAATCTCTTTGGTTCTTTCCCTTGATGCTCGATTCTGCTGTTGCCTGGAACCTGGTCCCTCCAGTTTCCTTATGAAATAAACTTTAAATACTGTTTAGGTATAAGGAGTTTAGGTTGAATAGTGTCCCATTGTCCCAGCAGGTGAATGTTTATGGGCCTTTTTATTAGTACCAACTCACTATTCTAAAGGGTCAATTAGCTTTTTTTAGGATTACGCATCAGTGACGTTTATGTAGAAACATTTCTATTTTTTGTACCTGTTGGATTTGGTTTCAAGTCCTACTGAGAACACTTATCAGAAGACTGCAGGTCACTGATTGGACTAGAGCGGAGTCACCAGTTGTTCACGTATATTACACAGCATAAATACTAACATAACACTTCTTTTTGATGTGACCATCATAGCACGCTAGGATTATATAGCATTAGCTTACTCTCTTACACTCATCTGGCTTATTAACTGATAGTTGGCATTCTCCGGGGAGTCCCTTTCTCTCCTGCACCAGTTCTGTATGCGTCACCTTGCATCTCATAGCCTTCTCTGGCTTTGTTCCTCAGCCATAATCTGTGCAGAAAGTCCTCCATTATTGTCCTATTAGGTTTTGGCCGCCTTGCTAAAAGGCGACACCTTAGAAATAGCTGTGAAAGCCAAATGATGGCATTGGCAGGGTACGGGAAAAAATATAACTTGACATTGGTCCCCATCGAAAAATAAAATACCTGAATAAGAAAAATAATCTTCCTATAAAGAAAGTTAGTTGCCGATTGACTATGTAAAGTAGATAAAAAGAGATCATTATGTCTTTCGCCATATGGCCAAGAAGGAAAAATATGTATTTCATAAATACTACTAGATTAAATAAAAAAGTTTAATATATATTTATTCAGAAGAAGGAAAGTTTTATTAATCTAATGTAGGCATCTCAAATTACATTAAAATGATTATCTCTGCTAAAAAAATATATATTATTATTTTTTTATTCATTTTGTGTCTGTTTTGGCATTCCATACATGTTGTGGGTCCAATTATTCATATTTTAGGATTCTGTTTTTGGGACATGTTTAGATTTGAGCTCAAAAATGTTATAGAAGTTTCTTCCCAACTAGAAAAAAAAATAGAGAAAGATTTTATCAAACTTAAATATCAATGTTTGATTATTTATCACTTCACAAAAATTACAGCAACAAAAAACAAACTGGTTCTTGATTTAATGGAAAACGTCACTTGTATGGAAGAGTTGAGACGACCTAAAGAAAGGCGAATAGAGCTGCTACTGCTGGAAATATGAGTCTTGAATGGACTTAACTTGTGGCCCAATTTAAAAATGATGGACAATGTTTGAAAGCAGATTTGGGGACAGAAAATTAACCGCTGTTGCTTTTTTGTTTTTACCACTATTGCAAAAAGTAAAGGTCCGATATTAGTTGGGGTCCTGGGTGGATTCAACATGTCTGGTTTTGTCAGATTCATAAGGTAATGTGTTTTATCCATTACATTCCATTTATCCATTATCCATTACTGAAAAACTTAGAAATAGCACTACGAATATGACATCCATGCTAATAAATGGAAGCAAACACTCATCCTGTATGTGTCAGGTTAAAAAGATATCAAAAAGTCTTGAAGAGAAAATGTGTAGATAGATCATGGAGGAACACATTTTTCATTTTGATTTGGACTCACGGTTCTACAGTACATCATATTAGAAGCACAATCATTTCACACTTAAGAGTGCAAAAAATAAAATATATACATGGTCATTTTATTACCTTAAAACTATTATGGTAATTTTTCCCTTCTAGTTTTGGATGGAATTAACAATTGAGAATCTCCCCTAATATATTAATTTAAACCCAAGTTGATTGTATAACCTTCATTTTCCTCATCCTTTAATCTTTCCTTTGCTCCACAAACAGAATAGCTAAAACAAGATTTTTATTCATACACTGGAGGATAAGAATCAGCAGGAGGAAGAAGTATATTTGAAATTTCTAAATGTGCTTCAGCTTTGCTGTGCTGTTTGCACGGGGTAATGTACTCCTCTCACAGCGGGGTGGATGATTAGGCAGAGTGCTGGGCGCTGTAAATGGCTTTCTAGGACAGAATAACCGGTCCTACTGGCCTCAACTAGGGGACAACACCCTTTTCTTACCCCCACACTCTCTCTGTCTTTCATCAAACATAGATTTTAGATTAAATTTTCTGAAGGCAGAATCTGAATAGAAGCTAATCACAAAAGCAAGGTTGGGAACTTAATATTTGAATGTAAATACATGGAGATGTATAATACTTTGTTGACAGCTTTGGCCTAAAATTCTACTTTGTTCAAGCCTCTGAGATATGGGATTTGTTGACTGTGTGGAATTGCTAGTTCTGCCATGTGTTCACTATCTAGCTTTTTTTTTTATTTTTAAGGGACTCTCTCTAAGCCAAGAGTGGATGAGTAGTATGAATAAAACATTAGATCCATTAAAAAATGTATTTCCTCTACCTTAGGCATAATTATGGTGCAATTCCTTCCAGGGTGCACAAGTGTGTTAATCGGTGCATTCGTGCACAGGTATTACTCAAACTAATTTCTCCTTTAAAAGATTCTGTCAAAATATGATTTTTTTTTCCCATGGAAACACAGGCTTTTAACAGGGTGAATAAAGTGAAAGTGCAGTATGATGACAGGCACGGCAAGCCTGTTTTACAGTGCTATGTGCCCCGGGATATGTTAGGATCTGTCTTCTAGGAAAACTTTTCTGCAAAAAATTCAACAAATCTTTGCAACTGTAATAAAATGTGGCTAAGAGTCTAAGAAAAATGTTCAGAAGAAAAAGAATGGATTATAGACTCAGGGATTGCACACCGCAAACGACTATTTTTGCAAATTAGATTGCATTGTAAATCAAATTCTGTTTGAGGTATAATATAAAAACATATGCATGTCTAAACATAAAAGGCATATGTTTACTAAAAGGACTGTTTTAACTATAAATCAAAATGTAGTTAAGTTTCAGATTTGTTCCCCTTCATATTGTAATTTAGAACAGATATTCACATGCATTGCATAAAAAAATCGTATTTTCTAAATTGACTGACATTAAATCGGAATCATTTTATGCTTTTTGCTCAGTTAAGCTTAACATAATATTCAAGAACATTACTGTAAGACTTCCCATGAAGTAAGGATTTCTCACTGCATATACATCTTTAGTATTCGGAAGAATTGCATTTGAAAGTATTTCTCTTGATTTGCTTACTATAATTTACTTTCGAATTACTTTAAGTGTTAATAATTTATCAAAACCTGATGAGTTGATCTCACAATGTTTGGTGATAGAACTGCTGTAACCATTTCAGGTTTTCAGTTTCCAAGTTTTAATGCAAGTTTCAGCTCATTCTTTGTTTGGAAGACCCATATGTACCCAAATATTGATGCCCTGAATGATGTCATGAGATGCTTTTTCTTAATAATGTTCTTTTCCATAAATCTTTCTACCTGATCATGTTACCAAACTATAGTCTGGCTTTTTAAGGTGCTTTTGAGGTAATGACTTTATCCCATACATAGTACTTGTTTCACTATGAAAAATGACTTTCTTACAAGCCAGAATCTCCAAGTAACTTCGTGTTGTTGTGTGACTGATGCACTTTTGCACAATTGCACAGACTAGACTAGTAAAGTTTCTCAGTGCTCATCCTGATATTTGGTTGATTTTTTTTCACCATGACTGGATGCCAGGAAGCAGTCCGCTCGGAGAGTAACATTTATATATTTAAAGGGGAGTACCTTCACTTAACACAAATGCATCTGATGAACCTACAGGACACTTATAATATAAAATGTATACATAGTAAAATATACAAGAGCATTATTCATATGCAGTCTTAATAATGTGACAATTTGCTCCTGAAGAATTGCGTTTCTATTCCATGAAATATTTAGGGATGTTAAACGCAGCAAACAGCATGAAATGGGTGTTTCTCTGGGATTCAAATGACCTCTGGCGTTAAGGTTAAAAGGTGGGGGAGGGTACATATTGATCCGTTGATAATGCGACAGTCACAAATCAACATTTCAGTCATTTCGAACTGAAAGGAAACCATCTAAATTCATCCCTTGTCTCTATAAAAGAACGTTGAGTCTTGTCAGTGTTTTGTTCAGCTTTTTCCAGCAGCTCAACCGTCTCGCATCCTTCATCCGCCTAGTGTATTTTGCACTGCTGTGCTCTCCCTAGGGAGCCTGTACTAATTAAGCCTAAGAGGTCTTTCTGGGTAGCAGGCCTTGATGACTGTTTGAAAAAAGAAAAAACACAAGGCTGTATACATGCATGTGTGTGTGCCACAACGGCCAGTCTGATTTCATGACTCCGCTGTGAACTGAAGGGATAATAAATTACATCAGAGCAGCAGCTGGGGGTCTATGATGTGGATGTTAATATATATATATATATATATATATATATATGTGTGTGTGTGTGTGTGTGTTTAGGTTGTGGAGACATAAATCTGTTTACACAGTCTAATTAAGGGGACTCATCTTCCTTTTGTGGGTAAAAAGCAAGTCATTGTAGCATAAATCATTATATAATTTAAGGTGGAGAAAGGTTTNCCCCCCCCCTCTGGAATTCACTGTAGATTAGTGTAGTGTCAGCTAATGCAAAAATGCTTGCTTGTGAGATTACATTCAAGTTGGGGCTTAGCCAGTAAATGTTGGATTGTTTTCTGAAAAATACATAAAGCAATGTAAAAAACTAAATAAAATGTGTTCCATTCTTTGGTTTGTTGGAGAATATGGTGAGTGTTTTAAAGTATCAAAAAAACAACATTAGGTATCAAAACCAGAGAATAATCCAAGCCTGCTCTGTATGACCTTGGGCCTAAAATACAAAATTAATATTATGTTTAAATCCAACCATTTAAATCAACTTATGTTATTTTCCAAGCATGCAAAAAGGTTTTTTTTTTGTTTGTTTGTTTTTTTTTATTTCTTAAAAACCATGAAATGTAATGTTTCCCCTATGAGACATATAAAAGTGCATTGATGTTGAAGGTGCTCCTATCTCAGTGCTTCTGGATTTTTTTGTGTCTCTTTTCTGGTTGGGGTCTTTGGTGAAGTTATTGTTGCTACTGACTTTATGTACTATCTTTAATTTTCATAGAAATCCTAAATGGATTGTTCCAGTGCACCTTTGGTAAAAATTACATTAAAATCTGTTCATAACTCTTTAAGTTATCTTGTATGCAGGTGGACAAAGACACACAAACTCAACTAAAAACATAACCTCATTGGTGGAGGTAACAAATCAAAATGATTAATTAAATATAAAACTTTTTAAAAAGAAATTATCACATCTCAGCACCAAATCGTTTTTGTTGCTTAAAAAGGAACTGATTTCATTGTTTACCTGTCTCTAACGGGGCCCTCTCAGTTCTCTGCTGTACAACAATCCCTCCAAAGAACCATAGTGAGTTAAAAACCCAAATTTGACCCAGGAGTCCTAATTCTTTTGTGAAAATTAGCTTAAATGAAACAAAACTAATCTGTCATTTTTTTTAATCTAAGGGGCAGAAAGTAGAGATAACAGCAAAACATCGAAACAACACAAGTAAAAATGTTTTTAAAAACAATTTTATTTTTGCATCTGTACTTTGTTACTTTACACCTCTGTATCAAGCTTTTCTAGTTTATTTGTTATCAGAATTGACATTTTTATACTTGCATTTTGGGGATTTTATTGTTACTGTTAAATTAAATTTCATTACATTGCTTAAGTGGATATAAGATTTCATATTGTAAACTATGTTGGAAAAAAAGGAAAGGACAGACAGTTTCATTTTTTTAACAATTGTACCATTTGGAATGTATATTTTGGCATAAAGAGGATCTGAAATGTCAATTTTTATTGTGCAGGTACTGAATGCAGTGTTTTGGTTTGGTCTCATTTTATTAAAACAATCTTAGGTTTCATGCAAAATGACTTACAAGGTCTAAGGATGTACAAAATCAAAGTTTAAGTCTCTTTGTGTGCTTAACGATTCTTATATCTTACCTTATGTAGCAGTCAGCGGTGTGTGAATTTGCAGTTGCCATGGTGATGTCAAATTTGGAGTACTTGTACTTGTACTGTACTCGTGACATATAATAAGGTTTCAGATGCTACATGTTTGCATATTTTTCATCTACATTTCTCAGGGATATAATGAAAAGAAGTACTGATGTTCAAAAGGTTCGGTTTTTAAAGCATGTGCACATATGTTTCTGGGCATCTTTATCTCAAAGGCAGAATGGTTTATTTCACCTTCTGAGTACTCCACCATGCTGGTCTAAAGAGCCTGGCTGGATAAAGCTTTGAAAGGAACAAGAATTTGTCATAATACTAAATTGCCCTGAAGGGATTGCTTTGCAGGAATTTGTTTTTTGTTTGTTTTTTTACAATCTTTAACGTTATTATAATCTGTTTAATAAAAAACTCAAATTGAAATGGACCAACATCCTCAGTTTTTTTTTACTCTTCTACCAAAGCTCTTTTCAGTTGAACCCACATATTGGTTTCATCCATTTGATCTTCACATTGAAATGATGTAAACTGGTCTGCATGTTTCGCTTTTGACAATAAGACTATCAGGTCTGTCTGCAGATCATCAAAAAAGGTTTCACTCATCCTTTTGTGCTTGTCTCTACAAAATCACTTATGCTCACTTTCAGTTTGCTGACAGAAGCTAAAAGAAAAAACCTGGAACATAGGATTGCTGATTCAAGCAGAACTTGGTCTTCTCCTATCCCAGTAAGGTACACAGCATATGGTCTCATCAATTATTGAATGTCTTTCTTAAAGCTCATAAAGTCATTGATTTCCTGTTTAAGTTAAGGTAGTTTAGCCTTATCATTGGCTATTTTTTTCTCTCTTTTCTTTGTCGTTGTAGACTTTCATATGTTAAAGGCTAAACTTCTTCCAACAGAAGTTATCACTATTTAAAATAAACTATTTTGGTTGATGTAAACAAACTCAAGGTTTGACTCATGCTTTGTTTTTGATTTGGGATTAGGGCCAGGCCATATAAAAATGAAATATAGAAAATGAATGGAAATCAATGCCAAGTCCTTGTTAAGATAGAAATACACATTATATGTTTGGGTGTGAGTGTGTTTTTTTTTTTTGTGTGCACTTGGCTCATCCAGATCTTTTTAACTTGGAGGTATTGCTCCAGAGCCTCTTATCAGTTGACACAGCTGCACCTTCAAGGACACTGTGATGCACTGCAATGTGCGTGTCAGCTGGCGGACGAAGCAAATACTGGTCTGAAAAGGATGCACGCTGTGACTACCAGCTGGAGGTTTCCTGACATAAGTACACTTTACTCCCTCCAGCAAGCTATAATGCACCCCCCACAACGCAGCACCCATACTGATGCTTCTATCCGAGTTAAGTAATCATCAGCAGATACCATATCCATCCACCAAGTACCAGTAATTCCACCATGTTTGTTGATATGTCAAAGCCTTAACATTTCAACATGACATCAAACACTTTCTAAGTCTTTTTTTTTCCACATTAAATCATGAAAGATATGGAATGTTTCTGGATTTAACCACTAAGGCTATGATACAACTAAATGCAATTTTTCCAGTTGTTCCATAATTATTTTACCAAATCAATGCAGTTTCCAATCAAATTGTTTTATTTATCCAGTCTCAATTAACAACATGTCATTTAACAGAGACATTTAACAGAGAGAATTAAGTGAAAACATACAGACAAACTGGATAAACGTTTTCTTTCAGTCAACCATGCTAATTGCATTGAGTTACTGATTGCAAAGTTTGCTCCTAGAAATCAACCTATAGCAACAATGGACAATCAGCTGCATTGTGTCACTTACTACCTATTAACGAACAGGCATGTATTAAAAGTGGAGATGAAAAAAACTACTCTTTGATAGGAAGAAAACCTCAGCAGAGCCAGGCTCAGTGTGAATGACCTTCTGTCGACCGACTGCGAGTTTGGGAAGACAAAAGAGCCCTGATGCTGTAGTACTGCAATGTAAGTTGTAGTAGTAGTTCCTTCTAGTTCCTTTTAATTCTCCTTCCTTGTAATTTCCCTTGGGATTATTAAAGTATGTCTGATTCTGATTTTAAAGCTGCTGCTTGGCAGTTAAACTCAATCGGAAAACAAATGCAGGCTACATGCTAAGTTGTGTCAGAAAACTGATTTTTGAACAAAAACTCCACCAAAAGAAACCTGTTTCAACTTAGACTTAGACAAACTTTGTAATTTTGTATTCACAGATTGTGTACAAAATGAAATTTTGTTTATACAGCTTTGCGACAGTGAATTATTTTTTTCAGCAGCAGTTTAGCAGTGAAAAATAAAAATAAAGTGCAGCAGTGTTCAAAGTGTAAACAGTGTAGGAGAGACATGATGCAAAAAGGCATTGATGTGGAAGGTAAAGAGCAGTGCAAAAATAAATAAATAGATATGGTGCAAAATGCAGTAAAAAAAACAACATTTTAATTGAGTTCTATTTTGAAGATTCGCCATGTAATGCAAGAATGTTACGAGTGTGATGCAGAGTTCTCGATTTGTGACTGGGTTTAGATTTTCAACAGTTCAACAGTCTGATGGCGGTTGATGCGGCTGTTACAGAAGCTGCAGCGAATGCTGCAAAGCCTCTTCCATCAGGGCAGCAGGGAGAACCAGCTGGGATGAAATGTCTTTTATGGAGGGAAGACGAACCCCAATGATCTTCTCTGCAGTTCTTACCACTCTTCTCACCTTTTTCCAGTCTGAGGCGCTGCAGCCTCCACACCACAAAGTGAGACAGCTGGTCAGCACGCTCTCTATGGTGCTTCTGTAGAAGGTGGTGAGGATGGGTGGGGGCAGGTGGGCTCTCCTCATCCTCCACAGGAAGTACATGCGCTTTTGTGCCCTTTTGACCAGTGAGGTGGTGTTTCCAGTCCAGGTGAGGGTGTCTGTGATGAATGTGGTGCTGCTGACCACCTCTACAGCTGAGCTGTTGATGAGCAGTGGAGCGTGATTAGGACGGTTCTTCCTGAAGTCAACGATGATCTCCTTTGTCTTCTCTCACTTTCAGGATCAGGCAGTTTTCTTTACACCAGCTGCAGATAAATCAGGCTTCTTTTTGGGGCAGGTGGACTGGTTAAAGTTGATTATGATGAACAGATCATAGATGGAGCTAAATGAAGAGTCATTTAGATTTTTTTTTTAATCTATTTGGCGCTACAGGAGACTTGAGAGTGGGGCAGAGGTTCATTTTCTAGAGAAAGAAGCAATTTTCTTCTCTTTAAAGAGAATTAAATGTGATGTAAAGTTGGATCTTTTTCTAATTGAGTAAGTCCTGAAAGTAGCTGATCATGATCCTTTTCCATTCATTTTTTCTTTTTTTTTTTTACAGAGGATTAATTTTTTGTTGTCATGTAAGTTTTTTGTTGGTAACAATTTATAATGTCCCAGCAGGCGCAAAACTGGGAGAGGTCTATCTGGCATATTGACTCAGTGAGGGTGAAAAAAAGGCTTTCCACACTTCCAGTCCACTTCAAGTCCTGGATCTGTTGGTTGTCTCAAACATAAAATCCCCATATAATAAACAGACTTAAATGGTTTCAACACTAACAAAATCCACAATGATAAAATTGGTTTTGCAAAACTCTGTAATATAGCTAAAACATGTATTTTTAAATGTAAATTTAAAACCTTTCTACTTTTAGTAATTGCTCATTCTGCGTTTCTGGATTGCTAGGTGCTTAAATTTGTAAAAGAGGTGAAAATATTTCCTTAAAAGAGATAATTAGTACTTGGATCATCTGCTAAACTTCGGCTAAATCTTAGAAATCCTGTTTAATATGGGTGATGATTGCTGGGAAAGTTAGCATGGTTAGCATCACTCTAAAGCAGAAGCACCACGTGACCTTTCAAGATAAGTGATGGTATAGAGACCATAAGCCTTAAAGAGATTGATCCATCACCACCCCCACACTAACACACTCACCAACTCCCCTCTGGCAACCCTCAGGATCTGTTTCATTTATTGACCCCAATTTCTGGAATTCACAATCTGCCCCACTGGTAGTTAGAGGCATTGATTGGAGTATAAAACATTCAAGATCAATGTGCTATAATCACACTTGCTGGGAGCTCAACCAGTCACTGCGGTCATGTGAGGTTCACAGCATGTGACTGCATGGGCGGGGTGCGACGGTTTGTCTCCACAAGCATGCATGCAAAGGAGAATTTTATGTGCATTCTTGCATAGCTATATTGTAAAATCATTAAATATGCCCATTAGCATGCAGCATGTGTTCTTTGTAAACATGCATTAATCATGCCATGCTTTCCACATTAACATCACAGCTCAACAGAAGTCAATACTACACAAAATCCATATCACCTCAGCATTTTCTTCCATCATGTGTGATTCTTCCCTCTAAAGATGCAGATTAGGATGATGAACGGAGAGCAAATGGTAGAGTTTATTTCTTCACTATAATGATAATAAAAATGTGGGGGAAAAAATGGAAAAAGGCTTTGAATGCTCAAAACATAATCAGAGATAGACTAGCTTTAAATTCACTAATTTTTTAAGATCAAAATTAAACCTAATGAACCTAAAATTCAAACTGCAAACACCTTACCTTCTAATATAGTACAGTAGCTAAGTGGCGTTTGTATTTATGGTATATGTCCTCTATGAATTAATTCAAATTAGATCAAAATAAACATCTTAAAAACGTACATGCATGATTTTGTATAAGAATATCTTGATTATGGCGTCAAAAGCAAAACAGTCTGGAAGAAACATGATTTCATTTCTCTCCATGTGGAAAGATCTCCCTTTACTCTCAGATTGCTTCTCTGAGTTATCTGGAGCTTTACTGGTTAATGTAAATAAATAAATGAATGAAATATAAATTAATTAATAATACAATTAAAACAGAGAATAAAACAGGCATGGTTTTAACAATTTATGAGGGATGTAGGGCCCAGAGATAATTTTCAGCTTTGAAATACCGGTATGTAAAAAAAAATTCGAAAGTATGTTGTAGCTTTAAGTGCTCTAAAAATATTTTACCATTATGACATCCATCTTTAGATTCAGCTTCTTATCCGTCAGGTTCAATGGAGGCGGGTGCCTATCTGCAGGAATCTTTGAAAAAAAGAGGATATACACTTAACAGGTCTCTAGACCATCACACTGCAGCATTTTGACGTCTCAGCTGAAAAGAAAGACCTGGTCATTTTGGTCTTGAACACCTCTAATTTATACCTTATTTAGGATGGATTGAGAAATGGAGAGACAGATTTCAGTCTTTTTTGTGGGAATGCTTTAATGGCTCTGGTCTGTTCTGGTGAAGAGCTTTGGGACCTTCTTTTGGAGGGTTTCTGGGTAAACACCACTGGGAAGAGACAGACCCAAACCTTGTTCTTGTACTTGTATTTCAGCCTCATTTTGTTATGTGGATCAAGGTGAGAGCAACTCAGTATGATATGATAAAACACTTGAAAATCCTGCACATTTGATTTTCTTCTCTGTGCATAAGAGCAAAGCACTATCCTAATTAAAGTAACAAAATGAAAGTTTCCAGCACTTAACCTGCTGCTACAGCTAGACGTGAGCCTTGGGATGACAGTCACTAAAAAGATTTCTAGTCTTTAATAAGCATATCCCTGAGAAAAGAGAACAAAAAGTTTGACCGAATATTTTCAGGTTAAACTGCGAAAGCAAAGAAACCTAGAGACAGCACTGGTTTAAAGATGCTGGTTGACTTCTGGATTTTAGCTGAGAAGACCAGGCAAGGCAAGGCAAGGCAAGGCATGCTTGTTTATCGCACATTTTAGTAGTATTGCTTTTCAAATTGCTGTACATGAAAAAGTAAAGTACATCACAGTGCCATAAGGACTAATGAAGAGAATGAAAATAAATGATTGAAATACTCTTATTTTATTCAAAAAAATATGACATGATTGGTTAAAAAATGAATGGAAAAAAACAGAAACAAATACATTTTTTTTATCACGATTTAAAGCAACTTTCTTTTTCAGAGCTTTTATTTATTTATTTTTTTTGGTAGTTTATACCAAATAGTGGAGCATAATAAATAAAAGCTCCTTTTCTATGTGTGGTTCTGGTTCTAGTGGTGAAAAGTAGATGTAGGTCAGAAGACCTCAGAGGTCTGGGCGGTTGATAGACTGACAGGATGTCTGTAATGAATTTTGGTGCTTAGCCATATATTGATTCATCGACTAACAGAGGTATTTTAAAGTCAACTCTCTAAGAGACTGGGAGCCGGTGTAAGGGCTTTAGAAATGGGGTGATGTGCTCCACTATCCTAGCTTTGGTGAGGACGTTGGCAGCAGCTATCTGGATCAACTGTAGCGGTCTGATCAACTTTTTAGTCAGAGCTTTAAAGACACCACTGCACTAATCAATTCTACTAAATATAAACATATTAACTATTTTTTCAAGATCGTACTGGGATATTCGTATTGTAATCCTGGAGATGTTCTTTTTTATGTATCTTTAAAGGTTCTAGTCTGAGACCATCCTTTTTTAGGGATACCTTAACTAATTGATCATAACATTCTGGAATAAGAAAGCCTTTCATTTTCTTAATATCACTCTAATGCTATGATCGATTGAGTCCGTTCTTTAGTCAACTGTCTTTTGTGTAGCTCATGTTCAGTCTTATCAAAAGAATGACACATCCGATCATTTGGGACAGATTTTCATGCCAGGTGTAAACAGTCATGCTCAAAGCTGTCCATGTGAAACTGAATCATTTAAGATTTGTAACAGCACCCAAGAAATTTGTAGATCCAAATACATTCTGGAAATATTTGCAGACGAATCTGATTCAATTTAAATTTAAACAAGGATTTTATTGCTTTTTGTTTCAAATATGAAAAGATGGATAAACTTGGTCATTTATTCAATGAGTCATCAACCAGAAATTGAACTTTTAAATACCAAAAGGTATTGAAACCCAGCAGAAATGGGCTGAAATGTGAATGGCTTCTAATGTTTCATGTGGGCTCTTTTTCCAAACCAGAAAAGCCCTTAAGAGCCGGCTTTTGACAATGCATGACTTTGGTTCTCCTACTGTATTGACATAAACACTGGAAAGGTGTTAAAATTAGCTTTATTTTACCAAAAATGGTACCTCCAATAATCATGAACTCACCTACAGGTGCTCAGTTAACAGTAACTAAAAAAACTTTGGTTTCAGAAACTATGGCAAACTGCTAATGTTTCTCATGCTATATCCACAAGTCAAATTCCTCTCGAGAAAACAAATAGGTATTTTTTTCTCTCCCTAAAATGATTAAAAATGAACTTTATTTTCAGAAGGATTGTATACCCAAAGCACCAGATTATGAGTCTTTGCTGATAGTGTCCACTTGGTTTATCTTAAAAATTTTTATTATTTTACTACAAATATTTCCACCTGGCCTGCAAATACATGGCATTTAAGGAAGGAAAGGAGTGAGCAGATCCGAGTTTGAAAGGGTGGAATGACAGAATCAGTCGTAACAATTTAGAACCAATCAGATAATTACAGATGTGACTCTTACAACAGCCTGTTGTAGGAATTTAAATTATATGATCAGCTCATGGGCTGCTCAGTGGTGCAGTGGGTAGCACTGCTGCCTTGCAGCAAGAAGATAATGGGTTGCCTTTTCCCAAAATGGTTCCGGGTTCGATTCCCTGGCCCGGGGTCTTTCTGCTTGTTCTCCCTCTGTATGCCTGGATTCTCTCTGGGTACTCTGGCATCCTCCCACAGTCCAAAAACTTGACTATTAGGTTAATTACCTTCTCTGAATTGCTCATAGGTGTGAGTATGTTTGTGAATGGTTGTTTGTCCTGTTTGTCTCTGTGTTGCCCTGTGATGGACTGGCGACCTGTCCAGTGTGTACGTCGCGTCTTGCCCGCAGACAGCTGGAGATAGGCACAAGAACCCCCTGCAAACCCGCTTGGGATAAGCATGACGGAAAATGGATTGATGGATGGATGATAGATGGATCAGCTCATGCTAAAAAGCATCAATAAAACATTGCTCCATTGCAGCTGCAGTCTTGACTGTTATGGCTACATAAAAGCGCTGCTTCATTTTGGGACCACCCCCCACGCTGTCATTCGTCCAGTCTGATTTGGAGTGGACAGTCTTGAGCCTCCTCACACAAACTTACAGTACGCCCAGTGTCAGTCGGTTTCGCTGGTGAGGATACAAATATTTGATCATGAATATAGAAAGCTATGCATGTGGCCGTATACATGCTTGTGTGTTGCAGATGCTTTTTATTGCCTAATAAAAAATATATCAATCCTTGAAGCTGTTTTACCTTCGAAACAAAAAACGCTTAGGGTCCTCTAATGTCATGGGGGATCATGCTTTTGAGTGATATTGCATCATACGCCTAAGAGAAAGAAGACAATTTTATGAGCCTATTTTTAAAACATTTATGAAGTACACACACACACATAAATATATATGTGTACAGATAGATAGATAGATAGATAGATAGATAGATAGATAGATAGATAGATAGATCTATATACTGTATATATATATATATATATATGATTTATATATATATATATGATATATATTATTTATTATGATATTATGATATTACTTATGATATTACTCTCCTGCCTAAATGTATTCTACTTTTATTCATTGTTATAACCCAGTCTATCAAAAAGCTCTTTCTCTCAGAGCCAGCGGTGGTGGACAGATGGTAAAATCAAACTCCATCAAAGATTTACAACCCCACTGACACGGCCTCATCAGTCAGAGTGCACTGACATTGTAAAGGTTCACTCTTACTGCCTCATATATATTCACTCACACACTCAAATACACACAAAGCTCTGAGTTTCCTCCTCTGGGATTTTGATTATTCTATAACAGGAATCTTCCGGTGCCTTTGCCTAACCTGAGCACTTAGTCTATACAAACCTGAGGTACTGACCCTCTTCTGGGTTTTTGTTGAAATATTGGCCTGGGAAGTTGATCAAGACACATCAACTCCACTGGTCAAAGTTTTGCTGCAGCCTTTAAGAGCCCGAGGTCCTGCTACTCCAACAAAGGAAGGAAAAGGATGATATGATGAGTCAAGGTGCATTGAGAAAGAGAGTATGAGGCGGAGGAGGATGACAGTGTTGAGGAGGATGGGAAGATAGAGAGAGAAAAAGCTGATGATTAGCAGGGAGAGGAGAAAGAGGAGGAGGAGGCAGAGGAACCAACATGGACAGATGGACTACTGTCTTTGTACAGCGTCCCTCTGATTATCAGAAAAATCATCAGTTTTGTCCCCCTTAAATAATTTGAGACAGAAAAATGAGAGGTTTCTCTCCTTTTAAAGTTGTTTTAAATAAATCATCTTCTATCTATTTCTAATATTTCATCACAGTCTTTGTTTAGACTGCAGGTTTTGCAGCAAACACGTAAATGCTAACATTTATACCAACATAAAGGCAAACATATAGTTAAAGAGAAAAGGAAGAGTTAAAGATCTCAGTAATCATCCATCTGTTTCTATCCCAACGGCACCACAGAGATTCAGTTGCCAAGTCAACCACGGCCACCTCAATGACAACGTAGCCAGCTTTTTTTTTCTTTATATCTATGATTTATTCAACTGAATCATGCTGGTCTTATTATAATACAAAAATTATGTTACTTTTTTGGGAAAAAAGAAAACGTACTTTTTTTTTTTTTGGGAAAAAAGAAAACGTACCCTTGCATATCAACTGTTACATGATTAAATTTCACCACACAGTGCTTTGCAAATAAACAAACACCTTGTGAACCTTAAGGAATGAGCAAAAGTGGAGAGATAATATCAATAAATGGTTTCCAAAGGTGTGATGAAAGATTGTATTGAAAGCATCTTTTGCTGTGATTAATTAAAGTCCTTGGTTTATCTTTTGTTTCCCAGGCTAGATGTCTAAGCATCTGCCTCAGTTTTAAGCCCACTAAACTGTGCTTAAGCTTTCTGCAACTTTTAACCCGTATTTAGCTCAATTCCATGATCTTATCTCCATTCCAACCTTAAACTGAGGGGGTGGACTCAGATTTCAGCTTTCAAAAACCTACAATGCAACAATTGAGTTAATCCGTTCCTGCTCTCATCGCAGCCCCAACCCCTGTACAGGAGAGCGGAGGACCTCCCCTATTCAGTCAGGCCAACAATTCCCTTTAATAACCCTCCTTTCAGAGGGGTATGGGGCATTACAGGCTAACAAAAGAAGCCAAACGGCCATCATTCCAAAGGGGTTGACGCCTTCGTCGGTTTCAATTTGGATGTTTTCAAAACAAAAACAAGGCTTTGTTGGGCTTTTCTGTAAAACCTTGAATTCAACGCTATTCCTGACATCTTCAATTGAAAAATCTTCTTGGATGGGAAGCGAAACGTCTTCAAACTAGGAAAAAAAGTCCAGTGGATTGTTTTTAATTTCCTTTTTTTGGGGGGGAACGCATTATCCTGTCATTTCTGAAGAAAAGCAATTTTGCAATGTAATGCTGCCACCACCATGCTTCTTCATGAGGCTGATGTTAGTCTTTTAATCACCTAGGGTTAAAAAAATATATAATGGCCTCATTATATTTTGGAAACAATAATGTAGTAAATATTAAATTCACTCAAATGTGTCCTTCCAGCCACGTTCCTGATCTAAACTCTCGGTTAATGTCATGGTTTTGGTTATGTTGTGCTTTACTTTGCTTCTTGTTTTCTAGTTTTATGGGTTTAATTTCTATGTTGTTGTCGTTTCTAGATTTATGTTTGTTCTCAGGTTTTTCTGTTTTCCTCTGATGCCCTCTTGTGTGTGTTCCTCTCTCCTTGGCTCCCTCGTTGTCTCCTCACACCTTCTCCTTGTCAGCTCGTTAGCCCTACCATTGTCTGTCAGCTACATATACTCTTCCTCTGCAGTGACTCCTTGTTGGTTCCTTGTTGTTGCTGGTCCTGTCGTTGCTAGCTTCTCATGTTGTTGTCTTCATATCTCGTCTCTCCCTGGCTCCTCGTGTTTGGTTTCCCCTGATGTCTCCATGGTTCTGGTTTGCTTACATTTTTAGTTGGATTTTTTGGATTCCTGCCTTTGTTAACTATTTTCATTAAAACTACAAGAATTCACTTCAGCCTCTCTGCCTCTGCATTTGGGTTCTCTTAACTACAACCAAGACGTGACAGTTAAACAATTAAGTTTTGTTAATTTGTCACAAATTATAATCTATCTTAGTTGTTTTCTGTACTTTAGATCCTAAAGTAAAGGTTTGTTAACCGTTTGGGAAATGTCACCATTCAGACATTTTCATTTATGTTGCAACTGATCTTGCTGCTTTTATGCACTATATGCACCAATTCTTTGAAACACAAAATAATTCTGTGGGAGGTTACCACAGAAACTCTTTTTTAAAACTACAATTGAAGGTTTTTAAAATGTGCCAAAAAATCAAATGGACCATTTTGAATCTATTTAGATTCATATGTGAATTTTTATACAGTAAAATCAGCATTATTCTGCAATCATTGTTCATTTGCTGTTGATATTTGTTTTTCTTTTTTTTATTTTATGTTATTGATGTACTTATAGTTTGAACATTATTTTTAAGGTAAAATTTGTCATGCTGCAGCTGTTTTTGAAAATACGAAATAAGATTATTACCCAGAAACCTCCCAAGTTTGAACCAAACTAAAGCGCACAGCTCATAATGTCCAAAGAGAGGATTATGAAGGTTAGGAAAGCAGTGAATTATTGCAACAGCAAAATATAGTGATGTATTAAAACAACACTGAGGCTTGCTGACAATGACTCACTCACCACCCATAGACAAACTGCTGTTCCTACCGCTTATTACACACACCTTGGCCTTTAAGAAGTACAATATTCTTTTTTCTCCGACAGGTAATTTAATCATAATGACATTATGCATGCAAGGCACCACAACGCAGTTAGCACAGAGGTCACAGTGAGATGGCATCTTTGCCTGCAGGTCAGTCGGTGCATATGCTGTTTTTACAACACAGCATGTTTGTATGTCCTCTAACCTGAGAAAACATACTGCAAAAAGTTGATCCGATTAACAAGCAGATGCTGTGGGATATTTCCTAGTACTCTTTAGCTGCTGCTCACACTGATACATAAACACCTTAGCCTTTAGAAACAAACCCAGTGCCAGTGATGACTCTAAATGCCCTCAGTGTTGGCTGTTCTTGACTCATTCTGCAGTGTGCCTGCAGTCATTGAGATGCATAGCAAGGTCTAAAGTGAGCTCTGCCAAGTTGTGGGTAAGCGATTTAATTATCACAACATGCACACATGAGTAAGATACAGATGCACTGGGACTTAAGGCACACAGAGACCAGGACCAAATTAAAAAGTAATGTGAGACCTGTAAACTTAGAACTTTTTTTTCAAGGTGTTTCAAATGACAAATCTTTATCAACCAGAAAACAATCCCACCTTAAAGCCACATGTTAAACGTATTGCTCGATAATGCTCAGGACAATCCTAATGCTCCTTTAGTTACACATTTTCACAATTAATTTGTTTGCCTAATCTTGTATAATGTATGATTTTACCAAAATCATATTCTTTGAATAGAACTCTAAAGGGTTCTGTATAATACGCAGCTTGTCGCAGGTATGACCCAGATAGTTTTGATTTACGCCCAATTTTGAAGCGTGGTCTGCGCTGTGTTATTTCACGATACAATACAAGAGGGTCAATCACGAACTAGCTAGGATTGTGGGTGTCTGTGTGTCGGGTTGACGAGCTTGTTCGTCGTCTGGGATAGTGTCCTAGGTGTGCCAGGCGTTGTGGACGGCACTACAGCACAATAACCAATCAGAGGCCTCCTTTCTCTCCTCCCTGCGACTCTATCTGAGGCACTGTCTGCGGTCACCTACAATTTTGGGGAGGAGCACCAGAGTGTCTGCGGAGGGGGGAGACATATCTTCGTTAACTGCGACTATATAAAAAATATATATATATATATATATATATATGAGAATAAAGCATGGCTTACCAGATACTGGAAACATTTTCACTAATCCACAAATTACTCACTATTTAAGCACCAGATAGGCCAAGGAGGGTTTCGAAATAAATAAAAAAATATATATTTAACTGTAGGTTTTTGCACTTGAACGCATACCATGAAGAGAAATTTTTCTTGTTTTCTCTATTTGGATATAGCATCATTCCTAAATGCAAGTTTCAAGACAAGCTGAACACAGCATATCCTCAACATAGCTCTCCTGTATCAACAGGTGGTCTATAATCAAAATGCCCCAACTTGAAAACCATGCGTTTGCTTTGTGAATCAACATAAAAATATAATGTTTTCTTAGATATAAATGCATATATGTTTTATTTCATGTGACACAAGAAGTGCTTTTTTTTTCTACCTACAGTTTTAGAACCTACTTCCTATTCAAGCACCTTGGAATTTTTCTATTATCTACATATGGATGTATAAAGGTTTATTTTTTTTTATTTTCATGTCTTGGATAATAAAGTGTTTTTACTTAATTCTTACTCTCAATCAGAGTATCGTAGCTTTATTTTTGGAACAAAATGGTTAAAACAAACGTGCTTCAGTCAGAGTCTCATTTCATCACGCTGCACCACAGAGCGCCACAGGAAGTCATTCCCGCCTGTGGCCATCAAACTGTATAATTCATCTCTCTGACAGTCATTTCATTTCATTACTTATTATTTATTTATTTTATTACTTCACTTTGCCCAATCACACAGTCAAGTGCAATAATTGTAATTTGGTACTGAGCAGCATTGTAAATTGTAAATGCTGTCGATTGTGTGTAATGTGATCCTGATCTCATTTCATTATTATCCTCACCTTAATTTTTTCTTATATCTTATCTTATTTTATTCTTATACCTTATTTTACAATGTTTATATGGAAAGGGTATAATTTTACTGTGTGGGTTGTAATTTTACTAATTTTATTTCTTTTACTCTGTCTTATTATACTATATTTTATTTTGCTCTATTGTACTTACAATCTTATTTTTCTCTCTTCTGTAAACAGTTGCACTGCAAGAAAAGATTGTCCTGCAAGGGATGAATCAAGTAATTCTGGTTCAGATTTATTTCCTTATAATTCATCTCAGTTCTCCTATGAAGTTTACATGCATTGCAAAGAAATTGAAATCTAAATAAGTCATTTTTTCTTTTTCTGATTTTTTTCTGGAAATGAGTAGGTTAGTAAGATAGTTTGCCAATGGAACAGGATAATTTACACTTAATATAATAAAAAAAACAACTGCATTGTCTTATTTCATGTGCATCTTATCTATTCATCTCATTTTAAGATTAAAAACACTCATTCCATTCGAAAATCATCTTATTTACCTACTGAGATTCAGGGTTGATATATCTTATTTAAGAGATTTTTACTTATTTCTAGATCATTTTTGCAGTGTGACTGTTATCAAACACAAAAACAAGAACTTCATGGAAGATTCAACAAGTAAATGATCAGTGTGAGGGATTGCTGCATGATCATTAAGGAGGAGCAAGTCTAACAAAGTTGATGGATCAGTGCAGTCAGATGGTTTAGCTTAGATAGCAAACTTTTAACCAATTTCTCTGTGTGATTTGATTGCTTTGTCTCTGCAAAGTGCCTTGAGATTAACTGTTTTGTGAATTGAGGCTATATAAAATAATCTGAATTATAAGACAATTATAAGTCAACGCAATTAACACATTTCCTACAATACAAACTTTTATATAGTTATGGTCGCATATCAAGAAGTATTTGGAATTTTTGTTCCAGAGGGCTGCAGGCATGTTGCAGACCACCACTGATGAGGACAATGTGTCCCTTTTTTTTTTTTTACAGAGAGAGAAACACAGTCTGTTCTTTGTCCTATTTCCAGTCACAATTTCTTAGGAAGCATAATCTGTTTTTAGAGCAAGAAATGGGTCAGAAGAAAACATTTTTAGTTAGCTTTTGCTTTTTCTCCTGCCACCCCACTGCTACAGGAGAGATATAAAGCCTTGCACTATAAATGTTTCCATTTATTTCTCATTGAAAGAATTATAAACACTCTTTCTTTCTCAAATCTCTAAAATTAATGGTGGAGGTGGTTAAAATAGTGGCTTTAAAAGACAATAAACTATACAGTATATTTGCAAAAATAGATCACATTGGAATCCTGACCCATTGTATAAAGAGATTATTTCTATTTTATGGACTGGGGTTCTCTTGTAGTCATATTAGTTGGAGCAGCATCAGGTTAGACTGAAATAATCTCAGCTATAAGACTAATGCTGCTGGCTCGTGAGAGTGATCCTTCTGTAAGGCAAAACACTACTAATATTACAGTTTGATATGGCTAATATCACATTAGATTAGATTAGATGGACTAAGATTTGCAAAACATTAAACATTATTTGTGCTGCAAAGAAATGCAGTCTGTAAAAGTTACCTCTATTTTCATATTAAAAATATCTCCTTGGTTGTTTAGGGGCAGGCAGTTTGACAAAATCATTTCAGGGGTTCTGCACTTGTTTAAAGACTGCTTACTCAGGATGAAGAATCAAGCTATTAATATTACAGACATATTACTATAATATAGCCCTGCGATGGACTGGCCACCTGTCCAGGTTGTATTCCGCCGTAGACAGCTGGAGCTGGACCAGCACCCCTCGCAACCCGCTTGGGATAAGCATGATGGAATATGGATGGATGGATACTATGATATAGTCCTCAGTGCAAAAATCTTTGAACAATACACTGCAGATTGTAAACTGAAATGAAGTCAAATGTTCTTGAATAAGAAATATTTTCACTTGATTTAAGAAGGGAAGTACCCCGCAAGATCCTTCTAGAAATTAGTAAAATGTCCTAAAATAAGTGCTTTTACCCTTGATTTAAGGACGTAAATAAGATGATCTGTCAATGCAATAGGTATTTTTACACTTAGAATAAGATAATTAGATATAAACTTTGTCAAGTGTCACACTCTGCAAAGTTTTTCACGTACCCGCTCAATTCAAGAAAACCTGCACTTATTCTAAGAAAATCTGACTTACTGTACTTGGATTCCAATTTTTTTGCAGTGTAAAATAATCTGCAAATGAAATATGATTTTTGCACTTAAAATAATCAAGTCAGTCTTTCCTGTGCCATGGAGGATCTAGAGTAGTAGTACTTAATTTGATCTGAAAAAGCTTTGCTCTGCAGTTCCAACAGTCACGGTAAATGAGAGCAGGTTGTCTACTGTAGTGGGAAAAAAGTATTCAGATATTTGCTCCAGTTAAATAAATGAAGATTGATGGATTTCACTCAGTCGACACTTTATTTTGATCTTTGCAAAGAGAGCAGCTCATCATACTCCCCTTACTTAGAATAATGGAAAGTTTTCAGACTCAAAGCAAATTACAGACACTTTAGTTAAACTGTAACATGTTATGAATAAACCTTGAGAAAGAATCTGGCTCGTCATGGGAAGAAGGAAGGTCTTGTCTAAAAACACCCTCACACAGGGTAATGGTGTGTCTTTACAGGTGAAACAGACTGAGTGAAAACTTTCATAGTGAGTAAATACAACAAATTATTTTATGAAATGAGAGAAACTCAATTTTCCGACCACACTGCAGATCTATCCAAAACTCACTGATCTCATTAGAGGAAAATGAACAGTTCATGTAGAGAAGGGGTCGGCAATCTGCGGCTCCCTGTAGCTTTTTCAAAAATGTATGAAGATGAATAAGATGGGTTTTTTGGGTTTGTTTGTTTTAATATGGTGTGCAGGAGATAAAAGAAACATTTATTATGTATCCAGTACTGTAAAATGTTGTATCATGAGTAAATGTATACAATAAATTTGAACATTTCTGTTAACAGAGATTAGCATCATATCCTGCAACACACAGCGCGGTGTCAGGCAGATGGCTGTTGTAAACAATCCGGCGGGTTTGTCTTGGGCCAAGCTGTCTGTGCATCAAGCTAGCCCCCCAGATCAATTGATTTTGTAATTCTGTTTTTTGTATATAAGTAATTATTTCCACACAATCGAGGATATAATCTTATAAAATATAGAAATCATTATACATGCTACTATAAAACTAAAAGAATTTTTTTTTATTGCTTCTGAGGGCCAACTGTTTTTCCCAGGGCTCTAACCAGACGCTTTGGAATGGCCCTGTCATGCTAAGGCTTTCTAAATTAACAAACTACAATTTGATATGATAAAATCTTCAGAAAAAATGACAAAAGCAATACATTTTTTACCGATTTTAAGTTAGACTGCTTTATTTTCACATGTTATATGGAGCCTAGGTGGAAGTTCAACTGAATAAACTCATTACTCTCCTACAGCCACCTGCGAAACAGCCAATCAGCTGTAACCACACCTCCACAAAAGCCAATCAGCATCCAAAGCTCATCTTAAAAGGCCTCCGATCCGCACCTGTCTGCTCCTGTGCGCAGGCGGCAGATGTGCTGTGACTTTATTCAGATGACACCATTTCAACCCACCTCCAGCCCCTCCTCCACCATCGTAGCTAAACCTTCATCAGAGTGTCATTCCTCCCGGACTCTTACTGTGTTCCGTGTCTCATCTTAACCGGTCCAGCAGAAGACCACCATGCTGCGCCTGATTCTGCCAGAGGTTTCTTCCCAACGGGGAGTTTTTCCTCTCCACTGTATCTCCATGCTTGCTCATTATGGATAGGTTCTCTCAACCTGTGTTATCCAACTGGACTTCCATCCTCCAGGTCCCTGAGTGAAGCTCTAATATCAGCTCATGCAGTCCACTGGATCTCCCCATAAAGCTCAGCAGACCGTCCCGCTAATCAGCAGTCTACAGACTGACCAACTAATCTATCTCCAATCCACCACCAGTTTCAGGCCTGGGGGGAAACAGCCCTATTCTTTACTCCTGTTCATGCATATCTATCAAAATTAAGCACTATGTTTCCGGCTGAGGTCTGAGCGCCAAAAAAAGAATAATTGTATCAATAAATTTCTCCTAATTGTCTTTTCTCTTCGTGTGAGTTTTTCAGACATAAATGTATTTATACCCATTATATGAACATGTGCAGAGCAAACTTAGTGAAATATTTGTGTTTTTCTCTTAGTATCTGCACCTCATTTTAAAGTTTCACTCCAGTTATGCATGAGGCACTAAAACTTATGGGACAAAATTCAATTAAACTTACAGGAAATTAATCACAATCTCCATGATAAAGACATCTTTGAATCTGGTGACTCTGACAGCATTACCTCTGCTGTGATTTTCATGGAATAATTTTTTCTTGTTTTAGACATTTTTTATGTGCAGGTTTCCATGAAGAAACCTCTATAAAATGTCCTCTTATCATTGACACTGGGGAACTTATCTTTTATGCCTGAGCCCCTTAAAGTAGAGGCTGTCTTTATATACAGTTTTTTTAGCTAAGGCTTTGTGTTTTTCATTTGACATCCCCTTATAATCCCTGGGACTAAAATGGTGACCAGATAACCTCTGGCTCTCATCCAGCCTCCATTGTTTCCTTTCCAGGTTCTTCATGTTTGGGTACATTTCCGTATAGAATTTCCTTGAGGCCTTTTCCTTTCTCAAAAATACAAAAGACCCTGGAATGATTAGATGATTGCTTGTTTTCTTAAAAACATGAAAGTTGTTTGTATTTAGAATAAACAGACATCTGCCAAACAATATTTATACGATATAGAACCTTCCGGAAAAACAAATAAAAGTAAAACAATAATATGTTTCATCACATCCTGGCAAAAGACGTGATGTCAGGAATGGGTTATACCATTTTTTAATAAGCAGTGGACAATGTGAACCTTTTTGCATGTTTCTACTTGTACTTCTGACATTCTGCTTTAAAAACCCGTTGCCAATTACAATTTCTCTAACATTTAGCTCCATCCACAGGTTCTATGTCAGATTCAAACATACATTTTAATTCTGTTAAGAAAAGGCATATATAATAGTAGCCATTCAAAATTTACCCACTTTCCTTGATGGGTCCTTGGCTGGTCCCCTATAATTCCTTTTTAAAAATTTATATTTGTACTAAAATAATTTTTGTCAGAATTTCTGGACATTAAGATCTAAAGAAGAGCGTCATCTCCTGGAGATCTCCTTGCAATTCAGTGAAAGGGTGGAGTCAGAGTAAAAAATATGCAAGATGGGGGGTCACTCCAGTGGCTGGAATTTGTAGGGGATTTCGCTGGGAGTTGGAGGGAAGTGGGCTGCCATTCGGCCGGCGTTTGACTGGCAAGGGCCATTCTGAATGGCTGCTACTGTTAGTCAAATTCAGTGTATTCTCATTATCAGTTCGTATCAAATCGTACGAAAAGTTATGCACCGTAATTTCGTACATTTTGGACCTTTTTTTCGTCGTATGTCGTCGTATTTTTACGTCTTGCCGCCAGACAAGATATCCTTGCGCATGCACAGCTTATGCACCATTCAATAACATGGAATTTAACATACAATTAACCCTAACCCTGACCCTAAGATACAAAACAGTAAGCAACCTAGTTAGAGACATGAAGAAGTAATTATTGCACTGTCCGTCCCAGTTTTACGTCCGTCCGCGGATCTGCTTTTTTCGTCTGTCTACCTGTGCATGCGCACTGGTCTGTTTTTTCGAGGAAAAACGTCCAAAACGTACGAAATACTGTGCATAACTTTTCGTACGATTTCATACGAACTGATTATGAGAATATGTTGTCAAATTACATCCTAACTTTAACTCAAATTTCAATTTGTTATATCTGCTACCATCCAAAGTTAATACAATCTGTCTGAATCTTGTTTTGTTTTTTTCTACATCTGGGTATTCAAATGAGTTCAAATGACATAAGCTGTCATTATTGTGCTCACAAGACTTTTGTGAGTAAACAGATAAGATTCAAAAAACATTATTTGCAGACATTAACTGACAGCTTATGTCAGTATACAGAAGCTTGTTTTGAAAGGAGTTTCCAGTCATTAAACTGTTCAATGGATGTATGAATACACAGACTGACTGTACTTGGTAATATGAATAAATATGGAAATACATGCACAGTGGTGGTTTTTAATATGGGATATCTGCTCGGCTGCATATGACTGCATTTGAAGGGAACAAGGGTCAAATTATAACCTATCAGTTGTTTTCCTTTTTCTTTTATACACGTGGTCAACGGAGAGTGGACACCCCCTGCATGCTAGTGAAAATAGGGAGAATATGTTAATCGTTTTTTCATGGGCTGCACTGCATTTTATGCTGCACCCAGAATGTCGTGTCATTTTCAGCATTTAAACTGGCTGAGATGAGACAAAAGGAGTGGCTTTGCCAGGAACCAAATCAAGAGTAATATCTGTGTTTGCATTCAGAAGACATTTGTACTGGACATAGTGGTTACTGGAAGCTAAAGCAGAGCCTTAGCATCAATACTCATGCTTCAGCCTGGAATCTGCAACATTTTTTATGTCCTAAATGTTCCTTTTACAATATCGTATTTAATTTATGCTCTTCTCAAGAAACCATTACTGCTTTAGTAGTTACACTATCCGTATTTATGCTTTGCATTTACAAAATCCCATTATGCATTCACTTGAGATCAGCTGGCAGTAGAAGACGGCACATTTATATGCACATGTGTCATCCACAAGGACACAAAGACGTACTGTTCTGGCATCCGTGTAGAAGAATTTGCTCTTTTACACCACAATCATAACTATTCATTCAACTAATTATCCTCTTCTCTGCTAGAATAAATGTCTAAATCCATTTATTTTTCTTCCTAAGGAAGAAAAATGCTTCATCACTTGATCTACTACTGTATAATTGGGGTCATTTATGAAGATGTGTCCTCTCTCTTCCTTATTTTTTATTTTTCTTCTTCGGCAGAGGTTGTTGCAGAACCGAGAAGCTAAAGAATAGAAAAACGACTTTTATGTTGCACATCAGTTTCTATCCATTTTTGGTCTATGTTGCACCCATGAATATGACTGTGAGCACAACTGCTGTAGAAAGGAGGGTTTTCTTCCTCCAAGCCTCCCTGAGAGAATCATTATGAACCGGTCTGCAATCTTAAAGGTTTAAAACAATAAAAAAAAGTAGCAGTACAAAAAAAAAACGTGAATAAAATAAAACTACACAGTCCTTCTTAGCAGCAGCGCATCATAGCTGAGATGGGCATCTATTGTCTTGTGTTTTTCCACTGGAAAGATTTAGTTGTTTTCTCAGGAATGGGTGTTTCTGCACTGCCACATGATCTCTTTGATGCCAGCGGGAATTTATCTTTCTCAATTGCTCCTATCTGTAACCAAATCCGCTTTCTAGTGTCTGAGCTTGTTTGCATTCATGCTGCCAAAATTTACTTGTGTGGTAAAAATAGGGTGATGACATTACCATGACAACGTAAGGATGTGATGCCAGGTTATTCCTGAAATGAACCCTAATGACATGGTGGTTTGAAGAAAAGAAGGACCAGCATGTCTGATTCTCCTCTAGCGTCTATATAACATATACTAATTGCACTTGCATATCTTAATTTTAATACCTATTCCGGAGTTGCATCTTTTGCACATCTCTATTTTTCACCTTGTGCTCTGAGGCCCTCCCTTTTTGTTCTCTATTCTCCCTTTCCTGCTCATCTTCATTCACAAATCATGTTTGGTGCAAACACAGTCCTCCATTTTCGCACCACGTCAGAGCAACAAAAGTACGACTAGCTGCTTATTGAGGAGAAGAGAGGGGGGTAAATGAAAGTAAAAGCCAGAGGGAGGAAGAAAAGTGTTGGATCCTTGATGGAGGGTGGTAAAGAGAAACTCAAAGCTTGTGTGGGGAAACAGATAACTAGGTCAGTCCTAATCTGGGGTTGAGTTTAGTGTGTAAATAAATAATTAAGTCTGCTTCACTGTCGAAACCACAAAGAAAAAAAAAAGTACATATGCCTTGCACTCTGCAATAACATTATAGGTGTTTCTAAGGGTTTCTAAAGGGTTTTAAATAATTATTAGCCTATATGTAATAATAGAGCTTATTATAATAAAGCATATTATTTACTGTTTAAAAGCTGTAAAATGAATATAGTTGGGATCTAGAAAACAGGCACATCAAATGTTGATAATGCATGTATTTGGTAAAGAAACCAGGGAAAAAGATGCTACTTTATTAATACCGTAGAATTGGACTGCATCTAGCAATCAGATGGAGCACGTTGGGTCATATTGTTGAGCTTGCATGTTTACATACCCTGGAATAATTACGATTTTCACACACAAGACATATGTGGTATCAAAACATTTCTTTATCTCTTAATTAGAGGCTAAAACAAGCCAAATTTTTAAAATCAAACAGTCGTATTTTTGGTTCCTATCTACAATAAAAGCTGAAACCGATCATCATTGATATTGTTAGATATTTTGTGGTACAGTGTGCATATAAGGAGGGTTCTTTAAATGTAAATTGTCTTGCTTCATTGGCAACACTGGAAAAAACTGAAATCTAAATAAGTCATTTTTTCTTAAATTAAGTGCATTTGTTCTTGAATTTAGGAGGTAAGTGGGACACTTTGTCAATGGAGCAAGACAATTTACATTTAAACAAAGAAAAAAAATAGCATTGTCTTATTTCAAGTGCATATTGTCTAATTATCTTATTTTGAGAGTAAAAATGCTCACTCCATTGGCAAATCATCTTATTATTATTTACCTACTCAAATTAAGGGTAAATATACTCAATTAAAGACATTTTTAATTATTTCTAGATCATTTTTGCAGTTAAAGTGTCTTCCTTACCTCCTCAATTCAAGAAAAAATACTTATACTTATTTTTAGAAAAAAGGACTTATTGAGATTAAATTTTTTTGCAGTGTGTGAAAATCTTTTAAACGTTCATGCAATATTTCTCATGTTATTTCACTCCTACTTTCCAATCGTGTTCAAAATAAACAAACCTAAGGTGGTTGTTGTGTCACACGCCCTTCACAGTAATATTTTCCCAGCCTTCTTGCTTTAACCCTCCACAGGTTATATTAGTCTGCTTTCATAACACATGTTGCTTTGAGGACCATCAACTGCGGTTAACCTGCACCGATATCTGGGGCACCACTGTGCAGCATGACACACTTCTTTGTCACCATTAGCCTCCACAGATTGGATCCATTTCCTGTTGGCCCATTTGGATGTTACAACAACACCTTTCCTTTTCTCTCTGACCTGAAACTACACATATTTCACTCATGTTAGGCCTGACTTAGTAAATCCAGGTGATACAGAGTCTTGTTGATGTTTTTTGTAAAAAAAAAAAAATCACAAGAATCCCAACCAAATAGGAGCTTCTGGCTGTAACATGAATGTCCTTTAGGGCACTTTGTGGCCCCATCCAGTACATAAAGCACTGTAGAATAAAGTCATTCTCAAAAAATCTTTACATACTCAGTGTATTCTCATTATGAATTCGTATGAAATCGTACGAAAAGTTATGCACCATAATTTCGTACGTTTTGGATGTTTTTTTCGTCGTATGCGCATGCGCATCTGACGCTCCATTCACGAATATAGAATATAAATTACAATTAGCCCTAACCCTGACCCTAACCCTAAGATATAAAACAGCAGGCAACGTAGTTAGAGACATGAATAAGTGATGATTGCACTGTTTTTCCCATTTTTACGTCCGTCCGCGGATCTGCTTTTTATTTCTGTATGCCAGCGCATGCGCACTGATGTGGTTTTTTGAGGAAAAACGTCCAAAACGTACGAAATAGTGTGCAAAACTTTTCGTACAATTTCATATGAACTGATAATGAGAATATGTTGGCAGACATACTTAGAGCAGCATTTTCTTTTTTTTATTGTAAAAATTGCATTTATTTTTGTTTTCATCACTAATAATCCAAATAAAACCCCCACTTTTCTGAGCGTTGGTCTAGTGGTTAGAGCAGTGCGCTTGTGCTCTAAAAAGGTTGTAAGTACTTGGTTTGATTCCCACAGCCTGCACTCTGGGTTTTTGAGCAAAACCCTTAACCCCCGATTGCTCCCCGGGCAACGCACAATGGCAGCCTACTGCTCCCAAAGGGGATGGGTCAAATGCAGAGAGTGAATTTCCCCATTGTGGGACAATAAACGGATTTACATATACATTATTTAAATATAGTCTAAAAGTCATACCAGAGAGAACACTTTTTTGATAAATTAGAGCTCAGCAGCCAGCCCTTCTTGCCCAACATCAGCATCTGATTCCATCTATATGCTTCCAGAGAAATTGCCCCCCAGAAAAGATGAAGCACGTGTTGTTGGTAAACAATAGACCAAATCCTTATTAAGGTTCACCGGTAAAGAAGGGGACCTTGGTCAAGCTTATTTCGTTTTGCGTTTTTTTTCCTGACAGTTCTGCATCATAAAGGAAGTAAGAAACACTAAAGTCGTTTGGGGGAAAGAAATGTGCCACTGTGAGCCGGATGTGATAAGTGATCTGACTCCCGAGAGCATCGAGTGACCTCACTGTGTGGCTGAAACATCAGCTCTGTACCTCTGGTTACATAGCAACCATTGCAAATGCTGCATGTCTAGATCTACAGTAGTGATAGAAGTCTGGTTTAAGCAGTTTATCCCATCCTGTTCACACAATTCCTTATCGTTGAGATCCTAATATTAGTCATGACTGGTCATCATTTCTTGTCAGGATCTTTGAAAATATTCCTCAACACTTAACTGTGTCCTGATATGTTTAACTAAATTTAAATGACAAATGAAAAAGTAGAACTAATGCATGAATATTGAACAACAAAATGAAACAGTGGAATCCGGTTTTGTTGGTGGTGTTTGTGATTCCTTGGTCCAAGGATTCTCAAGAGATGTTATAGACATTTTAATATCAGTAAGAATGAAGGAATAAAAAAAAGCATCCAGATGTTATTGGACTAAAGTCCAACAATGTTCCTAGTAGTTTGTAAATTGACTTGTATGTTGTCCTGACGGAAGCTAAATGAGATGTTTGATTTGATATTCTTTCTCAGATTTGTTGAGCTATCTCTTGAAATCAAGTCTTTTAACTGTTGTGTCAGTAAACAGGATCATTTGAAAAACAATAACGACCAAATAACACTGCAAAGTTTCTCCCAAAATGTGAGGAATAAATAAAATTATCTTATTTGATACCATATTTGTTCCATCAGTGAGGGGACACGTTTCTTGCTTTCTGGAATTTTTATGTAGAAACAGTCACTGTTTCAACAGCTAATAACTATATATATGTAGCTTCTATTAAAATTTCTTTGCTTTGTTTCACTGGCTTTACTTAAACTTAGTTTGCCAATAGGGAAGCCCAGTTTTCCCACATAACATTTCATGAGGGCACAACACAAAGAGAGTTGGATCTCTGACCATTCGTCTTTGCACAATCTTTAGATTGTCCATTAGGTCTAGTATTATCTTACATTCATTCCTGGGCTCACCAAAGGGTCTTTGGACTAAGCTGTCATTGGAAGGATGTTGGGTCTCCATTGTGGGGGAGGGATGTATTACCTTTCTCTTCCTCAGGGTGTGTCTTGGCAAGGTGAGCTCCAAGCTGGTGCCGCTTTGCTGCAATCAGGAGGCAGTATGTAGAGGAGTGTATTACCAGTGAGGATACCAGTTGGTTAACTTAAGCACAGTGTTACAGTAACTTACATGCTATCCCCATTATAGACTACTAAATCTCACAGTGAAAAGTTACCTTCCTTGTCCTCCTCTCCTTGCAGTCGTGTTGTCTCCAAGTCAATCCTCCTCACTACCACCTGGATCAATCCTCAAGAGTTCACCTGCCTGTTCCCCCATCAACACTCCCTTTTGGTTCAGTAAGGAGAGTCACATCCCAACTGTTCCCTCCAAATCAACCGGATCCCACTCGTTTGGATGCCTCTACCTCAAACAACCCCATTTGTCAAGCTCCAGCAGAGGAGAACCTGAGGAACTGTGCAGCTCTCTCATATCACCCAAAACTCCTCCTGTAGTCACATTATAATATCTCTTCCCCCCAGTCCCCCCAGTGCACCTTTCCCAAGCCGATCAAGTCTACAGTCTATAATAAGGAATTCAATCTTTGAAAACCTGCCTCTGTCTGACTTGTGATTGTGCCAGCAATTGGGTCGATCTCTGCAACATGTCAGAACCAACTGGCCAACATGACTGCAGCAGAATTAGTCGCTTTTTCCAAGCAGGGAATGCTCAACAGCAAGCCTCCATAAATCAGACCTTCACCAAACGTTCTCGTCAAATGCAGGAATTAAATTCTAAACTCTCTTCTCCGTTTTCCGCAACATTTCTGACAACTTCAGCATCCAGGGACGCCGTGCTGCCGACCCCAGAACCATTCGCCGGTGACCTGAGCACAAAGGGTTCATTCATCATTACTCCCTAGTGTCCACGCATTCTCCTGATGATGCACGTACCATTTCTTATGTGATTTGCTTACTTAGAGGCAAAGCTTTAAGGTAGGCTGCAGCAATAATAAATCAGGACAACATTCATACATTTCTTTCAGATAATTCCTAGATTTATATCAACAAACTTTCCGCCCATAGATCTGCAAAGAAGAAGCTGCCAAAAAGTTATGATGTTTGAGCTCGGCCAATTTTCTTGTGTAGTGCTGTTTCTCTGACTTTGACTAACTGGATGTGCTCTTTTCGTCCTCTGACGTGGGGGCTGGTTAGGAGCTCGGCTGACTGGCTGTGTCTTTCTTGGACAGGGCCGCCTCTGGAGCTGGTTGACAAGTTCCTTTTCTATCTCTGCTTCTGTCTCCTTGAACCCCAGTTGGCTTCCACTCACACTGAGCCTGGTTCTGCTGGAGGTTTCTTCCTGTTAAGAGGGAGTTTTTCCTCTCCACTGTCACTACAACCATGCTTGGTGTGAGGGATTGCCTTTGAGTCAGTAATTTCCTTTTCCTTAGATAGGAAACTTTGAATCAATTTGACTGTATGATCTGGTTGAATTGTATCTATAAAGTGCATTGAGATGACGTGTTGTGAATATAAATAAACTGAGTTGAATTATGGAACCAGAAACAGGGCAGCAGACCAGCAGCTGAATGTGGTATTGAATTCCGCACGCTATGAAAAGTAAGATAAGACTCTCTGTCCCTATATTGATTATGGTGAGCTTAGTTGGACCACTGCTAAAAATAAATACTCCCTTCCCCTCACATTATCAGCCTTTGCGCAATTGACCAAAGCTACTGTTTTCACAAAACTGGACCTTCGAAACACGCACCATCTAGTTAGAATCTGAGAGGGAGACTTCTGAAAAAAACACATTCAAAGCTCTTATTGGCCAGTTTGAATATCTAATCATGTCGTTTGGCCTTTCTAATACCCCCACAGAATTTTAGGGGCTCATAAATGATGTCCTGAGGGATTTTTTTTTACATTTTTGTTTTTGTTTACTTGGGTGATATCCTGATCTGATAAAGGAACATAAGATGCATGTAAGAAAGGTTCTCAAGCATCTCCCAGAATCATCTCCATTTGAAGGCAGAATATGTGAATTTTGTGTTTCTTCTATTACTTTTCTCATGTTCGTGTTTGAGGTTGAACTGGTGAAGATGAACCCTGCAAAGATCAAAGCAGTTATGGACTGGCCTACCCCAGACCCAGACTCAGGTTCATTCTTAACTTCACTATCGTTTCTGCTCCACTCTAAGCCCTCACCTGGATAAAGAAGCCCTTTATCTGGACCCCAGAGGCCCAAAAGGCCTGTACTGACCTGCAAACTCAGTTTTTTCAAGCCCGTATCCTTATTAATCCTCATCCATCTGTCCAGTTCCTCCCAAAAGTTGGATGCTTCAGATAAAGGGTGGGAGCGATTTTCTCCCTACTATCCCCATCAGATACAACAGCATTTTATTTGGCAGCATTTCTTAGAAAAATCAGTGTCACTGTGATACGGTATGTCATTTCTGCCTCTCTGGGTGCTTGCATTCTTTTACACTTTTTCTTTATCTCTTATCCAAAACTGTGGAAAAGTTGGACTGGAACAAGGTACCTTCCTTCACCACAGAGGACTTTAACAAACTTTTACAAAAATTGACTCAGAGATAAAAACCCATCAACTAGAAGTGAATCTGGAGGTCAATAAAGGGTACAACAATAACACAACTCCGCCTGTGATCCCAAAAGGAGACTGTCTAGTGAATGTGAAGGTTAATATGATGCAATAGTAAAACTATCATCCCACAGAGCGACAGACAGCTCAATGACTCAGCCAGTCAACAAAACACTGATAATAAACGGGATGTTTTAGGTACAAGGCCAACAAATCTAAGATGACTTAGTAGACAAACCTGACAACTAAATAAATCAGAATGTCCGGAATTACAGGATGCTGTTTTCAAAATAACGGACAGTGAGGCAGCTAGAAATAATAGAATCTCTGTAAAGAAAAATAAAATAAAAATACATGCTTTCATAGTTTCAGTGAAAACCAAGAAAATGTTTAATCTTCTGAGAAAAAGAATAAAAGTTATGAGAACAATCTTCTTTCATAACAACCTTATCCGAAGCTGCCACAGAAAGGGTGCCTCACTGGACCAAGGACTCCAAGAGTGTAGTGTGAGTGTGATAATACTTCTGCAAAAAACAAAAAGAAACACGATTATAATTTCTATGAGTAAGGTGGTTTATAGTATCTCAAAGATTATTCTGGCATTCACAGAAGATTGCTCCACAATCTCGTCATATAATGTGGAACTGATTATTTTGACAAGAAAAAAATCTAAGTTATTGAAAGAGGATTTATTTGTCTGCTAAGTGAAGTTGGAGGTCTAAATATCAAAGTGTTTCTCAGTAGACCGCTTCAATACATTTTTCTGCAAAGATAAGATTTTTTGCAGAAAAATTTTTGCAGGGGTAAAAGACACTTTTTTTAAGAAAGATAGTTTCTGTTTAAACATGTCCAATACTAAACCTCTTATATCTAATATTTTTTATCCTTTTAATAGCAATTCATGTGCGGTATTGACCAGGGAAAAAAAAAACAAAAAAAAAACAGAGAGTCAATGATAAAGCTGGCTCATACAGGTCCGGGAGAGACAGACAACCAGGAAGTTGGCTCAGAGAAGGAGTTTATCATAACAGGTCTCCCACAGGTGAAGCTAGGCCTCATTATAGCCCCCTCCACCCAAATCCAGACCTCACACATCCCTCCCCTATTTCCACTGAGCACTAACAGCTCTCTGCCAAATTCCACAAAAAATATGGACTCCTATATTTACCCCCCTCAACCCAAACCAGACTGACTCCCCTATAAACCCTCTCCACCCTGACCCATACTGCAGAACTTGACCCTCTCCTCACCAAGCCCAGTTTTGTATCCCTGTTGAATTCCACAGGAAATGTGCATAAACCACGAGCCCAGACCCAAACCCAGACTGGACTCCACCCTCTCCCCACTGAGCTCAGTATTTACCTCACTGATTTCACTGATGATATGAAAGACATTTTTAAGATTGGAACCCAAATGACCCGGACGTCCTCCCCATACATTACCCCCATGGTCCAAGCCTTGCTCCTTTAGCCCCTAAAACCTGCAATCTCCTTTACAACAGGATTTTCAAATCACTTTTCTGTGTTAAAGTGTGGGCCGCAGTGGTAACTATATCAGAAATTATCATTTTTAAAGAAAAGAAAAACCTGAACACCAAAAACCTTGACATTAATTAATTCAACTGTTCTAATTAAAGTGATTTTTATTCTGGGCAGACAAGGTCTCCTTTGAGAAGTGCTCTACCAGATACAAGTGAAAAAGGGGAGTGTCCAAAAACTGAGTGCAGATCCCAAAAAAACAGAGTCCAGGTTTACTATAACATCTATAAAGAGATACTCTACAGATATAACTGAAGAATCTTTCTTTTTTGAGATGGTCATAAAATCATTAACAATGCTCGTGCCTAATTTGCAGAGATCTACAGCTTAACAAAGCCTCGTGTAACTCTAGCATCTGAAGTCTACTCTACCAGGAAATGCAACAAATTTGCTATGAGCTTCACTATGAGCTTTTCCATTTTAGATGTTCTAGGTTCTTTGGTGACATCCTGAAATTTTTGTCCCCCTGAAAAGGTCCACCACAGTTACACACTGTCTTTTTAGAGATGATTAGGTTTTTTTTTAAAGTGTCATAGGACTTATGTAGATCTGATCAATGTGTATTACTTAAAAAAATAGAAATTGAGGCATCTTAGTTTAGTTCACAGTAAAAGGCTCTATTTATTAGGTTTTTTTTCTTCACATCTCAGGGTCTGGTGCCAAAGTATGTGATTTCCACTTCTTATCACATATTTTTGGTTGTTTTCTTTTTGGTTGTTTTTTCTCTTCTCTAAGTAAACTTAATTATCATTAGAAATATTTACTGTGCTCAGGTCATCTAAGTGTAATCCACAAATTTGTTTAAGGATTTGGAGCATCCATCCATATTCTGACCCCTATCAGAGAGGGTCACAGTAGCTGGTGCCTATCTTCAGCTGACTGTGGCTGAAAAGCATGGTGCAGTCTGAACACCCCACCAGTCCCTTGCAGGTCAAAACAGACACATACAACCACGCACACTCTAACAGTCTTGTTTTTGGATTGCAGGAAGAAGATTAAGTTTTTGCTAGAAAAACAGGAAGTACTGAGTAGCCACCCTCTGCAGAGAGTGTAAAGTATTAAATTAGTTGTTATCATAATTATCCCATAATAGTTTGCCAGTTATTCAAAATATTCAATGTTTTCCTAATACACCAGACAGCGTGCTAACCGTTAGCTCAGTTTTCACAAGATGAAACAGAACAAAACACTTTTTGTCTTTATGTTCCCTGCTCTTTGGGTTCTCAAACACTTAGGATCAGGTTTCATAAGACCAAGTAGCTGATGCATATTGTGGTGAGTCCTCAAATTGGGACTGAGGCTTCTTAGTGGCCCATTAGCGTGATACATGCAGCAGCTGGGAGGCTGAAAGAAATTCTGAAAGCTAACAGAACAAATGCAAAACAAGGTATGGGTACAACTGAGGATATTTTAAGGATTTTTGTTGTAATTTGGTGGAACAGGTAATCCACTGAATTTAAATTTAAATTTGTGAATATCATCCTTTTTTAACATTTCTTCCTGGATAGGCTACACAACAGCTTCAAACACTCCCTTACAAGTAAGAGTCATTCTGTTCTTTTATTGACTGACCTCTTTCTGTCTCTTTCAGCTCTACTATTTGCCGTGTTCTCTGACTCAGATGTGTTGTGCACTAAATCCTATTGCAGCATGTGACCTTCCCTTCTGTCCTTTTATTCCCCTCCTCTTTTCTTCTCTTCTCTCTTGGCCTCTAACTCCCCACCACTCTTCTTGTCCACTAAAACTTCCTCCCTCTGTCATCTGTGCACATTGTGCATTAAGTCAAAAGGGGAACAGAGAAACATGAGAAAGAGCCAGCTGCTGGACATGAAAGCAAAGATGCTGTAAAGACGGGTCTGTTTTGTTTTTTTTTCTTAAATCAAGATAGGCTGCGTTGCACTATTTTTTTTTTTTGGGTTCTAATACGTTTGTATACTTTTTTTGTTTGGTTTATCAGAAAAAAAAACATTAAAGTCTAATTAATGCCACTTAATATTGTTTAAAATAGAAAAAAAAGTGTTACCTTTGCATGGCTACCAAAGGTTTGCATCTAGACCTGATAACTAAAGCTACTCTGAATTTCATTCAATTTATGGGGAAAATTAGAGCTATAACCCTCTAGGCTTTTAATAACATACCATTTAATGTATGTTATAATGATTGCACAAGACAGAATGACACAGAAGTTAATAATTATCAGAGGTGTCAACCTAAGCTTTAATATATATGTGTGTATATATATATATATATATATTTTATAATCTTTAACATCTGAAACAAAAGTAGCTCACATTATCATTTTTATTTATTTATATATTTTCTTATTATACACAAACCTGCACTAATGAAACAATAACCATTAAGCCTATTTGTTGATTTTTTTTCTAAAGTAGTTATGGTGTCAGCTAAACAAAGCGGAAGCTCCTCTAATTTGATGAAGCGGCCCGGGGTGTTAAAACAGTGCATCTGAAATGCAGAGTGGTGATGCTTGCAGAAATCACATTTGATATGAATGGACCTTAATAAATCCAAGTTTGCTGTGGACAAAAAAAAAAGAAAAACATACAAGAAGGTGTTTTGATTGGATGAAACAAAAAATGTTAAGTCTACCTTGCATATTTAACAGGACCTACAGTACAAAACCCAAAACTGGTCCTTATCCCTTTAAAGCCCGATCCAAGAATAAAACAAAACAGAAAATTCCTTTTTTTTGGTTTGAATTCCTTATTTGCGCTTTTAACAAAATATGTAAAAAGAAACAACAGAAATACTTTTTGATATTAATATTTTAATACTATGCGATAAGTCAAGATTATTTTTTGTGTAGTCTTCTACTGGCTGTTATCAGGTATATCTGATTGTGTACAATAGGATTTTGAGCAAAGTTTTTACCATTAAATTATGCAAAAGGTGTCAGGCGCAAAAAATTTCATAAACCGTATGTATCAAATACGATACATTTGGCATTATAGGGTTAAAAGCTGATGTCCTGCATGTTTTAAATATGTCCCTCGTCCAACACGGCTAAATGAAATAGCTCAGCAGATTCTTCTCAGCCTTTCAGCAAAGATCATAACAAATGATTCAAGTGTGTTTAGGAGGGGGGGGGTATCATAGATACATATGGGTCACAACATCTCCAAGATTAGGAATCCTCTCCTCTGAGAAAATCATAGGAGACTCATGTCTAAAGATTGAATTTTGGATGAAGAATTTGAGGCAAAATTTGAAAAATATTGTGCACAGAATCAAGTCCGAATGAGCTTTTAAATATTTTGCATTAATAGTAAAACATTTCAAGCCACACAAAGACATAGCCAGAACAGAACAATATGATTGTACAAAGTATAAAATCATTGGGTTTGACAGCACACAAACTAACCATTTGAAAAATCAGTTGGCATAAAACCACTGAAAAAAAACAAAACATTTTCCTTTCACTTGACAATTCTATTTATGTAGGTTTATCAATAAACACACAGAGTATTGTGCTCTTAATTTGACAAAATGTGAACGTTCTGTCATTCAAATAAAGCACTTTGAATTGTTTTTGTACTGAGCTTGCCTTGCCTTGCCCCTGCATTGTACTTTTGCAAAAGATATAAATAAACTGCCTTATGAATGTGGTGTGAAGTGCTCCACAAAAGTGTCAAACATCAGAAAATGTTTCATGTGTGAACGTCCACTTACAAACTTTTCATAGCTGAGATGATTATTATGAAAGTTAATATAAGTTATAAATGCTCATTTTATATGTCAAATCCTTAAAAGCATCTTTAACAAGGGGCATTTTTGGAGACTGCTGGGAAACATTATTTTTCTTCGTTTTAAATAACCCCAGGCTCCTGTGTCAAGTTCCATATACGGCAAATCCGACAACACATTAAAGCTTTATAAAAATATATTTGCATTCACTGTGTGACTGTAAATATTTTAATTAAACACGTATGATTACTCCGTAAACATTTATATGCAGTTAAATCACCACATCCTGAAAATCAACACAGAGGCCTTTGTTCTGTTGTAGATGCAGCCTTCTGTGAGGGGAAGTAGAAAAAAGAAGCATAATATTCGCAGAATAAAAAGGTAAATCAGTGAGGACTTTCTCTGCTGAATCTCTCTTATCTCTTGCAGGTCTATTCCCGGCTGAATTGCTATCTGGTGATTACTGCAACATCTGTTTTACAGAATCTGATAATTATTCCTCTGTCAAGTGAGAGATTAAGAATATTTCTTTATTTAGCTTCTATCATGTGCATTAATCAAGGCATTGCTGGATTTCCCTACTTTTTAATAAGATTTCCGCAGATTGCAAAACTGTGTGATGATTTGAAAAGCATTAATACAAAGCAATAGATATATTTCATAACCCTACATCTGGAGAGATTTCATATTCAAAGGTATAATGGAGGTGTGCTTGTGAAAATACTCATCCCAACAAAGAAAAAATAAAGTTAAAAAACATATATTGGAGGATCTTTGCAATTTTTGGAAAAGACATACCCTCTCCACTTGTACAGGAAAAGTCTCGTCAGCAAGGAAAAACCAGTGGATCATTATTTATACCTAAAACTAATACGTTTGTGGTAATTTCATGAATTTCGCGTTAATCAGTAAAAAAACAAAAAACAATATATTTTGACGTGGTCGCTGAGTCTGGGAGCGGCCATTTTTGTCCAAATATAGTAACACTTCACTTCACTGACATCTTCCGGCAGTGACGTCACGGTGCGGTAAGCCTAACGCCATTCTCCC
>NW_015150547.1:102165-105590 GCF_000732505.1 Cyprinodon variegatus
CTGCAATCAACAACAATTATTGAAGATTTCCAGAGGACTTGCTAGCTATATTTGAACTAACAATGCCCACGTGCGTGGCAGTTAGACGTTGTAATACATCGGGTAAAAGTGAAAAAGAAGAATTTTATTTCACTTTTCCAATTCCTGATCTGCCACGGGTTCACAATGGATTGCCAAATTGAAGTGGGAGGACTTGCCATCGAACTTCTGGCCGGAGAAAAAAACACGTCATTAATCCGTTACTTTCTACTTCGCATTGTGCACTGGTTGTCAGCATCATGGATAATAGCGCGTTGTGACAAACACCAGATACAGCACTGGGACTTGATCAACAGCCGATACCGCACCGTGACGTCACAAACCAGTAGGTGGCAGTAGTGTTCTTTGACAAACATAGATGTGTCAAGTAAAGCACATTCAAATGAAATTACTCTTAAAAACACTTATCATTTATTGAAAAATGTATGTAATAATTTCATATTTAAAGTACTTTCAGATGAGTAGTAATTTGAAAAGACGATTGTCAAATAATGTCTCAATATTTTCCTCACACTGAATGTACGTAAATTAAAATAATGTATGTTTACTTGTCTGTTATGCTCGCATCTCTTTAATTCTTCACACAGAGTTCCCACGGGTCTGGGTCAGTGCAGCATAGAATAAGTTTCATTTGTGTCACAGTAAGAACTTCTGCAATAAGTTGCAATAAGATTCAGCAGCTGAAGGATCCAAAGGTAATCAGTTTTTATGTCAGTTTTCTGGTGAGTCATTTTTGGAATTTGTTGTATGAAATGTTTTCTGGTGCAGTGGGTAGCACTGCTGGCTTACATCAAGAAGGTTTGCATGTTCTCCCTGAGCATGTGTGGGTTCTCTCTGGGTACTCTGGCTTTCTCCCACAGTCCAAAAATATGACTGTTAGGTTAATTGGCTTCTGTAAACTCTCCTTCGGAGTGTGTGAATGGTTGTTTGTCCTGGTGGTCTCTGTGTTGCTGTGCGATGGACTGGCGACCTGTCCAGGGTGCACCCTGCCTGTAGACACCTCGCAACCCCACTTGGGATTAAGCGTGTCGGAAATTGTATAGACATGTTTTCTTTTATTTAGAGGCTGATATGTCAAACTTTTCACAAGCTAATTATGGTTTAGAAAAGAAACAGGGCAATATCATAAAAATCCCTTAATATCCTCATTTAAAGTATTCTTTCTTGTTTACACCTGATCCAGCTAAGGCAAGATTTGTTATGGTTCACATTTTCAGTGAGAGAATATAAAACCATGCTGATGCATAAAAGAAAATCAATTAATTGAAAGTCTGTTTTGAACATCTTACCAGGGGTTGCAAGAAACTGTGGAGACCATGAGACATTATAAAAGCATACAATTAAAAGAAGTTACCAATTTAGTTTCTACTAAATAAATTTTGAAGTCTTTGGGACAGAGTTTACTTCATTCAAGGAAGTGAACACAGCCATATAAATAAGATGCGTGCAGCTTTCAGGGAGCGCTGGTACTATTAACACAGATAGAGCGAGTGGACTGCTGCTGGAAGCCAGTTCATCAGGCCTCCAGCAACAGCACATGCTGAGCCCATGTGACCTCATCCATGTGAGCCTCTGAGTCTGTTTTTGTCTCTTGGGCACATCTGCAACATTGCAGCAGGATGCAGCAAATCTGACATACACATACACACATATGGATAAAAACAAATGATTACAAATTCATTCTCAAAGCATAAACCCCCCATATGAGTGTACTCAGAGTAAACTTTGACCTGCAGTGTAAGCACACAGGCACTTTTTGGTGGATATGAATGTTGTAAAAACTAATCACCTGATTATCTTGTTCTTCACAGCCAAGCCTTACCTCTGCGTTAGTCACAATAAAATACACCCTGTGCTCCCACGCTGTGTTAAAAATGCAGCAACTGAGCATGTTAGCGGAGTGGTGACAGTCGATAATAAGCAAAGCAACGTAACGGAAACCAGCCAGATGGTCACCTGCAAACACTATGTGACAAGCCAATTATTATGCTCTTGAACAAGCCTAATGTTGTTATGTTTTAGCCACACTCTACCTGCCAGGTGTGATTAGTGAATTCACAGCTGTAAGTGTGGGCATTCAGACAGAAACATTTGGACATTGTGGTACTATAAATATAAACTCTATTAATAACAGAAATAAACCCACGTTTGCACAAAATAAGAGAGAAAATAACACCAGGTTAAGAGGTTAAAAGTGAAATATGTAATGAGCCTAATTTTATCCTCCTCCCCTTTTTTTCTTTATTTTTTTACAGCATTCAATCCAACATGTAATCAAACCTGTTTAAATGCACCATAAAAATAGTGCAATTATCTCAGCATAGTTGTAATTTGCTTGTTTTATGGCCTTATGTTCACCAATTATCTTACCATTGCTACTAGTAACTTGATGTTCTTACATTTTTTTCTTATACAAAGTAATTTTGGTTCAGTGTTTCTGTTCTTAGCAGTTTTTCTCTCCTGCATGAAGCAATTTTTCATAAATATTGAGCACTGTTAAGTGTGTGTTTAGTTTTTTTGTTAGTTTTTTTTCTTGAAAGTATTCCTAACCTACCGTATATGTGCTTTGCAAAAAGTTTCTATTTATATATAATGTTCTTCAATTTATGAACAATTCCTCTTTGTGAAATAATCTTCGGAAACTCTAGAGCTCCTAAAACAGACGGCCTTCTTTATCAGCTAGTTGAACTTCTTTTTTTATTTTATTCATTTGCTCTGACACTGTTACCCAGATAATGCCAGAAGAGATCACACTCTATGCGACAGATTGATGGAAAATATACTGTATAATGCTGCAAACAATGAAGGACCAAATCGTCTTCTCAAGTCGAATGTGTTTATGTTGTGCACAGTAAGGTATTTATACTCCTCCAGCTTCTCCACTTCTTCTCCCATGATGTTAATAGGATACTTCTTTTTCCTTTTTCGTCTGAACTCTACAACAATTTCCCTTGTTTTGTTTTCATTCAGGATTGGATTATTATTTGTAGATCATTCAAGAAAGTGGTTCACTAGCTCCCTGTATTTAGCTTCTTGTCCATCTCTGATGCAGCCAACAACTGCAGAGTCTTGAGTATTTCTACAGATGACAGGAGTCTGTCTTGTACTAGTAGTTGAAGGTGACAGAAAAAAAGGAATGCTAAGAATATTGTCAGCTGTGGTGCTCCTGTGTTGCTAACTACTTGATCAGACAGACGAGCCTTCAGTCTCATCAAGGTCGGACTGGGAATGATTTTCGGCCCTGGCATTTTTTTAATTACACCGGCCCCCGCCAGACCCCCCCGCTCCCCCCATTCACTGCCAGTCTAGGCGGCATGTGGGCAATGAAATGGAATAAAGTAAACAGATGCAAAACCCCATCATGCACCGCAACATATTTCTGCAAA
>NW_015150547.1:106661-109784 GCF_000732505.1 Cyprinodon variegatus
CCTCTGGGGGGAGCCTCGCTGGAAAATCAACACTGGTTGCATAGTGTACCTTTAAGAAAGCATTTAAGTTTTATTATAATTTAGTTTGCTGCAAGGATTTTACAGTTTCAAGAAATAGAAAATGACACCATATGCCAGCCGTCAAAAGGATGTGCATGACAAGGAAGGCCTACATATACGGTTTGCATCATTTAGGGAGTTAACATTGTATTACTTCTTGAGCTCCTTGAGTTATTTACTGTCACAGGTAGCTGCTTTGGTCGGAGCGGAAGTGTTTGGGGCCGGTATGTTTTAAGGAGGGCTGCACACTGAAATTAGGACCGGCTCATTTGCCCGGTATCACAGATTACCCGTCCGAGCCTTACTCTGACACTCTGTGGTCTGTTTGTCAGGTAGTTTGTGATCCAGGTGGTTGTTAGTTCCTCTATCAGAGTCTTCTAGAATCCCATAGGGCTGGTTTGCACAGACCTTCAGTAATGTTGGACAGAAATCATCTGGACATCTCTTCACTTCAGAGACATCATCATACAATAACCCCAGTAAGTTTTTTTATTCATCAGTTTCCTTTCCTCCTCTTGTTGTTGTGTTATAACATTTCCCGAAAACAAAATGATTTGGAAAATTTTAATCTTGCACAAAAGTAAAAGCAAAAAATATATAAATAGAAAACTCCTATCCATGCAGCTTTCAGGTTAATATATGTAGCTTTTGTCATACTTGTCAGTTTAACTCACCGTATGCCTTTTAAGCCATTATTAAAAAAGTGAACACCAGCAGTTAATCTGGAACCTGCAGCAGGGATTGTGTGCATTTGAGAGATAGCATGGATGACACTGCCCTTGTGAAGAGGCTGCAAGCTCTTTTACAGAGGAAGAAGAAGGGAACGCCGGCATCAGCTTATCTCCGGACCTCAGGATCTTCCTTCCTCTTCTTCGCCTTTTTTTGTTATGAGCTGCAGCTCACTGAGAAAAGTCAAAGTACATTTACCTGGGGCTTGTCTTTGTGGATCGCCATCTCACCTGACATGTGCACAGTATGGATAATTCAATTCGCAAGCATGTGGATTAGCAGCACCCCAGAAGGGACATGGTGTTAAAGGGAGAAACTCTGTAGGAGAAGCGGAGTAAAAGAACAGAGGAGACTAAATGAAAAACGACATGATGGCAGGGCATAAGAGGACACAAAAGCTGTGTACGTGTGTGGCCATTTATTTGTTATGTTGTAAGGACAGTGTAAGGCCAATTTCTCAGGAATATGCTACGTTGTGGGGACTTGCAGTTACTTGTGGGCTCCGACTGGGTTGGGAGTTGCACACTAATATAAATATACAGGATTTATGTATATATGTGTTTGTGTGTTTTGGTAATGGATAGGCTAAGGGTCTGGGTTAGGCCATAGAAATGAATGCAAAATGAGTAGAAGTCAAAGCAAAGGCCCTGTAAGGACAGAAGGACAGAACATGTGTGTTTGTCTCTGCCAGGAAGATCTAATTGACTGAGACAGCTAACTTCCAGTAATTCAGCTGATGAAGCTTTTCACTCTCAGCTCTGCTGGCTGGACACAAACAAACTCACTCATGGGGTGGCAAAGAACAGAGACAAAGACAGAGGAGCAGAGAGAGGGGGAAGCAGACTGTTTTGTTAACAATCCGACCTACAATCGCTGACTTCCCTAACCCGCACACACTACAGCAACGTGTAAAGGCAAAGTGCTGATAGGGCCGTTCCCATTCCAGCTCGGGTAAAGGCACATGCATGGCTGGCTGGAGCTGTGAAGATAATGTGGCATGCTAGGCAGGAGACAATCCAACTGGTGGTGCAGAGGAATGCTCTCTAACCCTGTTTAGTTTTCAAAACTGGTTTCATCCTGATCTCCTTAATCCTGAATCAAACGATCTCTCATAGATCGATTGGAACACACCTGACCATTCGCTCTTCACCTCTGTCTAATGCAATGCCAGCCTGAGCAGGTCAAGCATCCACAGCTTTGTGCAATCAGATCATAGACGGTCCCCTCATCAAGGGAAGCCACCTCTTCTTTGTCTTTTCTTTATGTGTAAATTAACAATAAGTAGCAGAGGCAGATAGAAGAAGGTACAAATAGGAACACCTTTAGATAGATGCATGACCCAAAGTTTGCCCTTGTGACTGCAGCGCTGCTAAAGCGTTTGGGTAGTTATGGATTATGACAACGTAGAGAAAGAAAAACAGAAGGATTGCAAATCCTCAACCATATGTACCTTTTTTACAGAGGTTTCCCCGGCTTCAATTCAGATATTACATGTATCTTTCATCATGGTGCACTACAGTAGATTAGATTAGATTCTTGTCCTAAAACCCCTCCTCCTATGGGTGCATGAAATGTCTCTGTTTTTTATTATGAAAGCAATGATCCGCTACACTGTGAAAGCTGTATCAGATAAACTTGTTAAACTAAATGAGGGAGAGAGGGTGAAGAAAAACAGAGTGAGATTCTGGGTGAACGAGGATAACATGTGCTTTACCTTCTCTACTGCAGCTGTGCCTAAAGTATATAAGGGAGATAGTCATTTAAATATTTCATATTCACTCAAAAATAGTTCCATGTTTTTTCTGGCTGTGTCATGATTGGTCAATTTGAATGTTTTTTATGCCTTTTATGTCATCTAACTAGGGCTGAAACAATCGGATTAAACGTGATTAATAGATTTTTGAAACACTCGTCAAGTAATTTATCTATCCATCCATTTTCTGACACCCTTATCCCAAGTCACGAAAGTACTGGTGCCATCTCCATCTGTCTACAGGTGAGAGGCGGGGTCCACCCTGGACAGGTGGCCAGCCAATCGAAGGGCAACACAGAGACAAACAGGACAAACATCAATTCAATCACACACTCACACCGAAGGACAACTTTGAGAAGCTAATTAACCTAACAGTCATGTTTTTGGACTGTTGGAGGAAGCCGGAGTACCTGGAGAGAACCCACACAGGCTCAGGGAGAACATGCAAACTCCATGCAGTAAAAACCTGGAACCTTCTTGCTGCAAGGCAGCAGTGCTACCCACTGCCCCACTGAGCAGCCATCAACTAATTTAGAAATCAATTTATTATTACCTGGGGTATAGAGACGGTAAAACATGAC
>NW_015150547.1:110162-112160 GCF_000732505.1 Cyprinodon variegatus
AGCAGTGCTACCCACTGCCCCACTGAGCAGCCATCAACTAATTTAGAAATCAATTTATTATTACCTGGGGTATAGAGACGGTAAAACATGACTGTAGCTGAAAGAGCAACTTAGAGCAGTAATTATACCAAAATGACAAAAAAAAAACATGTGAACATTTAGCAGTTAAAAAACATTTTTTTCTTTCAATATGTTCTATCCCGGGCCCCTCAAGTGGAAAGGTTTTGGTTTCAGCTGGTTTAGTTTAATAAAAAAAAATCCTCTTAAAGGAACCTTTAGCTATTCGATTATTAATTGATTAATTGAAAAAAAACATAGGCAAACTAATCAATCTGCAAAATAATCGTTAGTTGCAGCATAGCTGTGAAGTGGAAAGCCAAGAATTAAACCTTTATTTGTAATACACACACACACACACACATATATATATATATATATATATATATATAGGGCAATACCAATTGATTGACACATCAGGAAAAAGGAAAATGAGACACCGGACAAAAACCAGAGGCGCAGAGAAGAGCTGGAGAAAACCTGGAAAGTGAAGACATCAGTGGTTCATTAGGGCAATCGGGGCAGTGACCACCAAACTTGACGAGTGGTTGTTACAGCAGATCCTTGGATCTCCAGAAGAGTGCAGTTCTAGGAACAGCTACTGTAAGATACTGTGCAGAACCTTCAAGCTGCCAGGCCTGGAAGAGGACCTGAGCTTGGAGGAAAAAAGGGAAACCCCTCTTATATATATATATATATGTGTGTGTGGGTGTGTGTTTGTTTGTGTGTGTATTTATTTCTGAGAATTGTGGTGTGCACTGATATGTGAATAAATTCATAAATTGTTGACTGAGAAAAAAAAAAAAAGCACAGCTCAAAGAGCGTGAAGGTAACACGGCAGAAGGTATCCTCACTGGAACTGGAACTATGCAATTCAAAACACAATGGCTGGCAGAAAACCAACACTACACATCAGCTCTAAGACCTAATGGACATGGAAAGCTGGTCAGAGCTGATGGAAAGATGGATGGAGCAAAATAAATGGGAATTAGTGGGGAGAAAGCCATGTTTGTAAAGAGGTTCTCACTCTTGCTCCTAGGCATCCTCTGTAATGCATGGTTTTGGTATTCTGTTGCTGCCACATGTCTGACTTAAAGAACTGAATGATTATCAGACTTTTGCAACACTTGATCTTTTCCTGAGGAGGCAATGCTATCATGTGTATTTGATGTAGTGAAGCAAAGACCCACCTAACACATGAAGGAGACCTGATGATCAGTTATAGTTCTCAATAAATGCATTTCCAAAATCCAGCAGATCTGAATTCAATTATTAATTAATTTCTCTTGAGGTTTGGAGCTAGCAACCTCTGGGTTAAACCAATGCATATTTGTTTAAGAATGAGCCACCCACAATCTTTTGACTTTCAACCAAAATGATTTAAACATCCCCTATCAAAAGCAAATATCTAACATAATTGAGTATGCATTCTCTGCCCAGTCTTCTGCTTATGTTCTTTAAACTATATCAGGGTTTTTGGTTGTATAATGAAAGCTTCGGAAAAGTGTAAGGATTTAAAATGCTTTTTAAAGATACTGTAAAACAAGGATTTTTTATCTTACTGTGTACCCTCAGATATAACCTCAGTGGCTCATTGTCCACTGAGAGATTTAAATGTTGTTAAACCTTGTCACTGTCTAACACAAAAAAAATAATGTATGTAATAAGCCAAAAGCAAGAATATCCTTTGGGTGCGCAGTGTAAGAGGCTTTTTTCAATACCTCAAACATCACCTTATGAAATTGTCCTTTTATTTAATGTAATGCTATAAATAAAAATGACAACAAAGTCCTGAGGGCCAAATCTGTCACTCAGGCCTCATTGATCTCAAGTAATGAAATAGTGGATGAGGTCACCATAAGGCCACAGTGGCTGTAATTAGAATGACAAATTACTCAATTAAATGAGAGGTGAGAAGGAGGAAAGATATATATACGACAC
>NW_015150547.1:112186-131451 GCF_000732505.1 Cyprinodon variegatus
CATCCATCCATCCATCCATCCATCCATCCATCCATCCATCCATCCATCCATTCATTCATTCATTCATCAATAATCCAATTTAAGGACATCAGCCTCCTATTTAACAATTAATGTTAGTTATCACCAAATCTAACGTTTTATCCTCATTAGATGATTTTTTTTTTTTATACACTAAAATAAAGCAGTATATTTGCGCCAAAGTGGAAGAAAAAACAGTGTGGTGGGAATTTGCTTTTAGTCCTGCATACCCTAAAACCACTAAATTAAATCCAGTGCCATCATTAGCTTTTAGAAATAATATATTTTGTCAATAAAGTCCACAATTCAAATATTTAGGGATGAAGAAAAAACAAGAAAGGAAAAAGAAATGAAATGCAGAAATGTAAAAACTTGACACATAGCCCAGAGAATTAAACATGTTAAAACCTAAATACCAAAACTATGTGGCAAAATCACAAAATTCCTCAAGTAAAGAACTATACCTAACAAGAAAAGAACCCAAGCAAAAATAATGAGCTTTAAAAGTGAACTGAAAAAGTACAACAAAATAAGGGTAAGAGAAAAACAAAAACATTTTTTTAACAAAATATGGAGAAATCCTAGGAAAAAAAAACTTTAAAAGGCAACAAGTCTTGAGAGCGTGGTTGAGTTTCAATCTCCAGCAAGATGATCCAAATATATTGATATGTTAGAATGTAATTATGAGGCAGCATCGTAAATTATGTTTTACAGACACCTACTATCCAGTCAGACTGTGCTGAAGCTGTTTTGCAAAGAAGAATGGGTAAACGTGTCATTCTCAAGATATGCAAAACTGTTACAGACATCCCCAATGAGTATTTCACTATAACTGCAGCGAAACCATGGTTCTCTAAAGAATTTAATTATCAGGGCTGAATACATTTTTCTCTATGTCCAGGAATTGCCCTGTTAAATTAAAGTGTTTTAGTTTTTGCTAAATTCTTGATAACTCAAAAGCTTATTTATTTCCTTACTTAGTTAAATCTCCTTGGAAACATTTCTCATGTAGAGAAGTAGCAACATGACTTACATCTAATGTTTATAACGCTTATATAGCTGCATATTGACTGAACGTAGCGTAAAGCACTTTGATCAAGTCTCCTGACTTGAAAAAACTCTATATAAGAATAAATACAGCCCATTTACCATATTGTGTCATGATCTTGGCACTGATGACTGGATTAATAGTTCATTCCATCCACCTACCTAGCTCTGCCCAGTTTCTCATTAAAACTCATCATATCCACCTGTTCCAGCTTCTATTTAAACTGTTTGCTCCCAACCATCAGTGGCAGTTTATTTAAGCTGTAGGTGAAAGTTCTCTAGGGTGCCCATTTTGTGGCTTTGATAACCTGGTCCTGACTAGTTTCTGCCCTTGGATCTCTGAGCCTGCCTCCCCCTGCTCTGATCTGTCTTCGGACTCCTGCTGGATTCTGCCTGATTACGACTTTGGTTCTCTCTCCTGACCCCTGCTTGGATTTTTCTACGGTACAACTTCGGATCTCTGATCTTCTGGCCTTGACTTCTGTTTATTCTCATCAACACCAGCTTTGGCTTCGCCTTCTGGAATGACCTGCTCTCCCTCGTCCGCTGGCTTCTGCTCGTCTCAGCTTCTCCGGCTGGATTCCACTGCTTCCTCTGGGCTCGGACTGAACTTTAAAACCAGGTTAGTGACTCACATCCTCGTAATCGTCCTCCGTCAGAGTGTCGTGGTCACTAACCTGTGTTTTCCCCTCTACAGAGATTCTGGCCTTTATGTTCTAGCTGCGGAGTCACATATTCGTCAAGCAGTCATTAAATGCTGTTATAAATCACATAAGTCTGCCTGCCTTAATTCTGGGTCCAATGTTCTGGGTTCTGACATATTGAGTTTTTTTGCTTTTCTCTTATGAGTGTTAGACTGCATCTTATAAACTCATCCCCACCACCACCATGCATTAAAAATTACCACCAAAAGTCTAACTTTTATTAGCATAAAGACATCATGCAGATAATACTGAAATTTAAAATATCAGATTAACATTCAGAATCCAAGCTTAACATTTAATACGCAATTTTTGAATCCCACAGTAGATTTGGATTTAGATAATGATTTATGTTCTTCTTTATCTGCAGATATGTGACACCTCATGTAAACAGTATGTGACATAGGAGGGAGACTTATATGTGGGCGCAGTGGGAAGTGGTCAGGCTATCCAAGACTCGGAGCTGAAGAGATTAAAATAAAGGCTCCCAACTCTCAGGGAGGCAGAAAAAAGATGGCATGAAACATATTGGTCTGCACTCATTACCCTGTCACCAGGAGCACCCAATCTGGGACTAGTTGGCATGAGTTTTCTGGTAGAACCCATATATATGTGTGGATTTTTTTCATTGTAGAGCAAGTCATTTTGCACTGGGGCAAACATTAAACCAAGGATTACACCAGAATAACGCTGCAGGATTGAGTCATGTGACTGTTTCTAGGTCCAGTACTTCTGTCACGCTGTGTGTGGCCATGGATCTGCCACATGCATGCACTGTGACTGCTCATGTGACCTCTCGATCATGCTGGTGCATATGCAAGCTTGCTTCATATTTGCTTCTGTCTGTGCATCCCATAGCTTGCCTGGGGGCACTTGATGAAACCATGTCCAGCCGTGTTTATGCATGTATGTGCAGCATCAAGCTTGCAGATTGAGCCTGCCATTTGTTTTCATTTGGCCCAGAAAGGGGCAGCCATTGCCAAATACTGGCTCATGCAGGGTGTGGAAGAAATGAGGGATAAAATCAAATAAAACAAAATGAAAAAAGAGGAGCACACCTTTTTATTATAGCATTTTTTACTTCTAATTATTCAGATCAAAATTGGTACTAAATATAAAAAATGTTACATCTCTACATTTAGGGCAAACGAAATATGAATTAGCTTTTGAAAATGGACGCATTACTAAAGAATGCCATTATCTGGAAACACATCAAACCGCCTATTAAAAATATATAAATTTACGAAATATGCAACATTTTTGAATTCTTAACAATAAAATATCCATGTCATCTTAACAATGTAGGCTGAGTAAAATCCTTACAGAAATCATTCTTATAGAAATGCAGACAAACAACTGATTAAACTGGTGAAACTTAAAGGTACAACGTGCAACTTTTGCCCACCAGGGATGCTAGACATGTAACTTTAACTGTAGGAGCCAATTATTTTTTGTTAATAATTAAAAATATTTTTTTTGTGCATAATCTAGCTAAGTTTATTTTACTTTTTTGTTTGATATCTGTTATGAGATTATGTTATTTGGTTATTTAGTCATGTTCCTTTGTTTTTGGTTAGTTATGATTAATTTAGGTTAATAGGCACTCAATAGTAGGACCAGCATGCATCTGTGTGGGCGTTAGGGGTTTTTTTTACCACCGCAAGAGAAACATGGAGGAAATGTTGGTCTTTTTTTCGCTTGCCTGAGGAAAAAATAAACTATGAAAACTAAAGGAGTTTACCTGGGATATTTTTCTTTTGCCTGTGCAAAATAAGTCCATTGTGCATCTGTGGCCTTTGTGGATTTCCACTTTTTTTGTGTCATCAAAGCTGGGCCACAACATTAACGTTACGCCCCTAGTAGCTTTTGTGCATAGCCTGCTAGATTTCCCTGCCCAAATTTTGCTAAACATCGAAAACAAAAACAAAGATATATGGCTGTATACTAGGAGCAAAGTGTTAATTTAACAGTCTAATAATAAAGTTGAGAAACGAGAATCGGTTTCACATCCGGCTTCTTCTTTCAGCCTGCATCAAGAAACAAACTCCTTTCCAAGATCGACTCTTATTTTTCCTTGCACACAATCCCTTTCACATTTTCTCTTTTTATCCTCCTCAGAAGGTTTAAACTTTCTCCTTTTCTCAGCCATGACCAGTAGTTGGGCAGGCAGAAAATAGTAGAGTAAAAGCCTTAGCTCCATGACTATATAAGACCCTGCGGCCGTAAAGCGCAAGGTCACACCTGGAATTACGACAGCGCTTCTTCTCCCAACTTACATGGTCAGTATTTCAAGAGGGAGCCCTGCTTGTAGCACTGATAGTGTCAAACGTTGTATATTTGCCTGAGGAATCATTTAAAATAACTCATATGTGTTAACTCTTTAGCTCACAAAGTCTGCGTTGTGCCTTTAACTAAACTAAGCTACTATGTACACAACAAAGAAGAAATTAAAATGCATAACAACCATAATCATTAAAACAATGAATCAGAATAAAAAATGCCTTTATTTTTTCATTTTTAAGGCACAACAACCAGTCCAAGAGGGGACAGGTTCCTGAGGCTGCAGCCATTAGTATCACATGATATCACAGTTCAGCATGGGTTGTAGGATTGAGAACCGACGTTTATCGTGACGAGTTGAATGAGATAATTTACCCTTTAGCTCATTTAGAGCAATTGGAATGTGTTCAGATCATTTAGCAATGCAAATACAGGAGACAATATTTATGGAAAGGATCATCTTAATCTAGATCTTGTTAAACAATGGAATTAGTAGCAATACAAGGGGCGCTCCTCTTAAAGGACCCTTTATTCAAATTTTAGCAATCAAATGTAATGAGCATATTTTGAACAGCAGCAATCTATCTCCAAAACAAAGAAGTCCTGAAGACCACTAGAAGGAGTCGAACAAAGAACAATCATATTGGACCAGAATGTTATTTATATATATGTTACCATACATAACTATTTTGTTATTCTGTAATACTGGAAGAATATCTATCATTTTGTTCTTGTCTGGAGAATTTTGTTTGCATTTGTTTTGTTGATTGTAGATTTTTGCTTCTATTTTTTTTCTTCACAGCGTTTTTTCTGTTGCATTTGTTTTCTCAGTTTGTGTATTTACTGTAGAGCTTACATAAAATGTGTGCTTGCTCATTTCTATGCATTTGCACCTGTTTGCAGCTTGTTCCATTTTTATTTGCAGCATTTTTCTTTTGTATTTGTTTTTTCTTGAAGTCTGCATCACACATGTTTTTCAATCTCATTTTGTCATTTACTGTGTGTTTGCACCGGTCTGCTACAATAGAAATTGGAAAAATGGTCCTCACTCTAATGTCAAGACATCTTCACACATACATGGACACATAATGTATCTCTCTATATTTACAGGGAGTTTCAATTGATTGCCATCTAACCTATTTCTAACAACCTAACTGTGACCCTTTCCCTAAAACTCACCATTGCGGATTCATACCTAACCCAAACCTAAAATCAATTCACACCTCAGTCCTAAACATGCATCCTAAAACAGCAAATCCCCTCATAGGCTACAGGCAGTCGATCCCCATAATGTCTCAAATACAAGAGCAAACACACCTGCATGTTATGTGCTGCTATTGTAATGCAGACTTTGCATTGACTTCCATTCATTTTGCATTGATTTGTATGAACTAATCCAGACCCTCACCGTAACCCCAACCAATACCAATGCATACCTTATTTTATTTTAAAAATAATTCAAGTGTTGGTCCTAAACTTAACCCTCAACCCAAGAGGAATCCTTTTCCTCATTTGATCCAATCCACTGGTCCCATCAAAGTCCTATATTCCTGACAAATTGGCTTTACAATGTCCCCACTAGATAACAAATACTTGGCCACACACCCACACACACATCCAGAGAGTGGTACAGACCTTAATCACATATTCTCCAAAACCTGAGGAGAGAGTCAGTAGGATCAGGTTCCTAATGACTGAAAGACACATACACATACAGAAACCACAAGCAGTGAATCCCACAGGCCAGTGCTCCCCTGCTCAATTGGATTACTGTTATCATACTCCAAGGACTGAGACTGGAATCCTGTCTGCCCACCAGCCACACCCTCTCTGTTTCCTTTCCTTTGAAGGACACACTCTCATACACACATAATGGATCAAATACCAGAGCTAGAGAAACTCACACAGATTCAATCCATGTCAGTCATCCACTACCATTCCTTATAATCTGCTCCACACCTCTGTAGCTTTGCATTCTGTTACTAAATTCTGCTGAACTTGATTTTTCTTATTTTCAGTTCATATAATCTTCATCTGGGTTTTCCAACAACACTCCCAAATTTGACATCAGGCTTTCAGGAAAATCCAATTTTAAAGCAGAATTGATCTTCCTATCAGATCTCACTACATTCTCTCTCTGCAAAACAAAAAACAAAAAAAAACAAAAAAAATGCGCTACACAATGTTGCCATCATGTTTCACAGCCAGCTAGAACAACAGATGGAGTGAATTCAAGTGTGATTATTTTCAAAAGGCAAACTCTTCACATATATCAAATACATTTACAAACTACTTCCATTCAAAATAAGAATTCAATGAAAATAATTCAACTCCGTTTTAAAAACATTTCACTTAAAAACTCAAATAGGCAGAAAATCAACAAATAAAAATTGTTGAAAAATATGATTTAAAAAAACGAATTGACAATATTACAATCAGCACTGATTTTATGTTTGAGAACCAAAATTTAAGTGGACCAAATTTGCATTGAGGTTAAAACTAACTTATTTAAAGTTGGAATGTGTTCAAATTACAATTTTAAATTTAAAAAATGAATTACAGGATCTGTAATTAATGAATCAAGATTGATCGCATTTTAATAGAAAACCATATATCGACAAAATAGACCAACTTTTCCATTCAAAACCCCTTTTTGCCCCTAAGTTATTGAATAAAAAATAATAAAAGCACAGCAACACATATCATATAGGCTATTCAACCATCAGATTTTGTTGAAGGTTTAATTAGTTAACTTCATTTGGAAACCCCTGATATTTTATGCCTCACTTCTGTAAAAGTGTGAACAGTCCGTTTACATTACTTATAGCACAATCCTTTGCTATATATAGCTATATTGTTCAGTTTCTAATTCTGAGAAAGCTACAGTATGACAGTTGAGCTCTGCATAAAGCTTTGTCTTTACGAGCTTAACGATTAAATTTTTATTTTGAGCATTTAGTGCAGGTACAGCTAAAAGGCCGGTGAAGATTCTCATTCATTTAGGTCATAGTCATTCCAAAAAACTAAAAAAAAAAACAATCCACTGGACTTTGTTTCCAAGTTTTAAGATGTTTCGTTTCCCATCCAGGAAGCTTTTTCAGGGGGTGGACCCGTTCGTCCATTTCAATTTGCATGTTTTCTAAACAAAAACAAGGTTTTGTTAGCTCTTTTTCTGATATTTTGAATTGAAAAAGCTTCCTACATGGAGCAGTAGAAATCAGGCTGAGCGGGTGTAAAGATGCAGGCGAGAGCGCACACGAAACGTTGAGTGCATGAAGAAAAGGAGTGAAGCAAGCGCACAGCTGGTGCAGCAGGGTTTGTCTGAGTTAGGCGCATGGTGGACAGGTTTTGAGTAAAGACTTGTGGGTTTAAATGTTGCAGATTTGTCTCCTTTCGCACCTAAAATGGTAACTGCATGGGCACTCCTGTCCCTGGCACAAAAATAAAGGCATATTTGGATCGCATTTTTTATGACAACAGCAAACGCAGTTCTGCCATAGCTTAGATGTCCATACTGATCTAAAAGGATTCAGTTTGAGCAACAGTTTTCAAGCTTAAATGTCCCCAGGGGACCAAAACCCGTGATACCAATTGTGCATCCTATTTATGCGTTTACAAGAAACAGAGAGTACAAAGGTTCCTGCTTTGGACTTAAGGATATATCTAAGAAAATTAAATTTAAATCAATTCACAATGCAACTTAATAATCAAATTGTTTTTTATTAGTTTTTAATATTAAACCAACAGACACCCCGTCTAGGGCATACAAAACAAAACAAAAAGACTCCATAATTACATCACACCGACATCACAAAAAAACCCAAAAAAACAACTATCAACAAGACAATTACTACACATACAACCCATGTTCCAGACATCCATGGATTGAAAACCAAAGACATAAGTATGAATAACAATCATAATGAGAGTGATTCCGCCAAACAGAGAAAAACAAAAAACAAAAAAAACTGCTGATTATGCTGAAGCAGATTGAACCTCGGATTCAAAATAAGAAATAAAAGGTTGCCAAATCTTGAAATATCTCTTAATGGTACCCTGTGACATAAATCGAAGATGGTCTAGCTTTAGGTGTGCCATTACCTCCTCTATCCATCGTTTATGAGTTGGTGGAACAATACAACTTAAAAAAAGTAAATACGATGCATTTTTTCGTTAAAAAATTAGAAGAATGGTATGGGAATGTCTAGAATGCCTGGACAGAATCTAGACACCTAATAGTTGAGTCAATACTTAAGCTTTCAAATAATGTATTTAAAAGTAAATTGATGTTGTAGGAACTGGAACTGGCTGAAATCACTGTGAGGAGGAGAACTGGGTTAGTGGCTGAGAAAACTTTTGTGATGTTTAAGGTAAACTGAATGAAGCTAATAACCTTGTCAGAAGCTGGGGGGTTTTGTAGGCTCTGATGATTATTCCAGTGGCTCAGTGTGGATGATTTGGATCACTGATTGACTGATCCAAAAAAACAAAGATGCTAGGCAGGGCTAAGGCTAGCAGGGGAATAGTAATCAGTACGTGGATCATGCACACAGAAGCAGTTCACAGGACAGTACCCAGGTGTGAGATTCTGTAACAGGAGGCACAATAATAACCCGGCAGGGGTTTCCAACAGGACAGAAGCAAATCGGTAGTTTAGGCTTGGGTCATACGTAATGGACAGAATAATCCAGATAGCGGCTGAGGTAAACAGACTTGGTCTAGAGGCAAGGCAGGAGCTCATTGTCCAATAATTAGAAGCCTAGAGGTGTATCCAACAGGGTTACAGCATGCAGGGGAAAAACAGGACTGAGATCAAGGTTGAGATTAGGAAGTCAAAAGAAGGAGTGCTTTAAGGCAGTGTTATTCAACCCTTGTCCTCAAGGCACACTGCTCTGCATGCTTTGGATGTTTCTGAGCTTCAGCACACCTGATTCAGATGATTGCAGTTCAGCAAAGCCTGATAATCTGCTATCAATTGATAACAGGTGTGTGAAAGCTGGGAAACATCTAAAAGATGCCTGGCAGTGTGCCTTGAGGACCAGGGTTGAAAAACACTGCTTTAAGGTATACTCATACAAACGGTTTACAAGACTCTGGCCGCTACCCAGCGGGAGAAACAGGAATAGTGCTAAAGCAACTTGTGCCTATTGGAGATGCCACAAGTGCAACTGCTCAGACCTGAGCGCTAATGAAGCACAAGGAGCATGTGTAACATCAGAATCTTTACAGTGTCATGAAAAGCACTTTTAAAAAAGGGTTTTACCAGTCCAGGTTGTTGTGCAGTCCATGTTTATTATTATTTCATGGCTGTGAGGCACAACACATGCAACCCAAGTTGTCTCTCATCTAACCAGAACACCCTTCACATGTTTGAGTGTGTCCCCTGGAGAGACAGTATATATTTTCTTATTAAGTATGGATTTTATCAAGGCTTACCATAGTAAAATAACTTAAACAAATGCACTGCACACTTTTAAGATTTTTATTTGTAAAAACTATGAATGAAAATCATGAATATGCTTTTACGTTAGCATTATGTGCCATGTATAGGCTTATAACCAAAATGCGTAGCGGGGCAGTTTCTGAAAAACTGCGGAGGTATTTGCACTGTATATCTAACCACTCAAACTTGGCATGAATAAAAAACAAATACTACGTCTTGTGAAGCAAAAGATATGTAAAGAGACATTCGAATGAATACAATGCATCAATACCCAAATCGAGCGCGCCCACACTTCACCAAGATGCTGATTTCCACAGGGAATGTCAATCCCTGCTCATCATCACACTTCTTCTGTTCCTTCATCTTGGATGTGATAAATGTTGATTCAGTATTCAAACTAGAAGGAAAGCACAGGATGCACAGATGAGGGAAAAATATGCATGTGAATGACGAACTTCGCTGAATGATAAAGTGCAGTATGAGTTATGCACACTGAAAACACTGCAGGTAGAGCACAATATGCATACATGCACACAGCAAAAAAAATAAAGCCGAAGCTTTCCATGATAAAATACCCAGCATATAAAACATGCATGTACTATCCTGTAACTCAACAGTTCAAGGTAATGGATGCACTGAATGAAAATGTTAAAATCATCTTATATTTACAGAAAAAACTGTCTGACATTGCAGTGATTTGTGCAACCTTTCCATTATTTTCCACCTACAGTATATCTAGCTGCCAGGAATGAGGAGAATCTGGATCTGGACCAACTGTGCCATGATGCAAATGATGACTGGTATTCTGTTTACTGTGCTGCGTGACTGAGGCTGCAGATACAGCAAGCCAAAAAGATAGAGAGAGAAACGAAAGGGAAACGAAAAAATGCACACCAAGTTAAAGACAGGGAGGATGAATGAGTGGAAGAGGAAAAGGGAGAGACTCAGAGCTGGTGTTGCTGCCATGGTTACCGGCGTCACCTTGGAGAAGAGTGGAACAGAACCGCTCTGGGGAAAGACCCAAGGAGTGCAGTCGCGCATGGAACTCATCGAACAATCATGTCCTCATTCATGTTTAATCTACGCCGCTCTATTTTTGGTCTTCAGGCTCGGCTTAGCATGAGGATTTTTCTGGGATATAAATATAGACTCAGCTCAGCCTGAGTGATTCTCTACTGGCCATTGATGTTTAATTAATAGGTCTTAGCCATACAATGCCATGCTGATGACCCCACTTTGATGTCTCACTGTAGCTAACAGCTCATTTGTGTGTGGACTTTTGGATTTTATGCTCTATACAGTACCTGCCCTTGAAACGTCTTGGTGCAATGCCCTGTCTGTTGCGTTGTCTTTGCAATATGAATATGAATACAGCCCCCATACAGTAGTGGTTAGGAGGAGATCCCATCCCCCAATGTTTTATCCAAAGGGTAATATAAATGTGTTCTAATTTTCCATGAAAACATAAAGCACCGTGCAATGTTATCATCATGTTGACTCATTTTACACTTACATGACTGGATGTTTGATTAACTCTGGGACACATTATTGATTTTTTTTTCTATTTCTGATTTTTAAAAGCCCTAATGTCTTTCTCCCCCCAAAAAAATTTAAGAGTGCAGTTATGGCATTGCAATTTACTAATGCATTGTCACAACTGGAATTGTTCTAATTGTAAAAAGCAAATTTACAAAGTCCAGAAGATCTCACAGATTCTTGCTAAAGTGATCCAAGCTCCTTTTGCTATGTTCTTACTATATAACACAAACCTTAGTGTCTCAGATGTAAATTTTTTTTCACATACATTCAAAGGTCATACACCAAGCAATAGTGATACAACAGCATTATGACGTGAGGATGGTTGTTTAACAGCTGGGACAGAGGGGCTTCTTGCAGTTGAAAAGATGGATAGCAAAACTTCCCTGCATGATTCAATAACTAGAATTGGTAGCATCTACTTGACTGAAGGTGCTTTCACAATGAATGCAAATTTTGCAGCTGGAGCGAAGGATTCCCATGTTATCTCTATGTATAAAGGCGGGTTTAGAGCGAAGCCAAGCGCAGGAAAGCTGATTGAGGCGAAGGTGCAGAATTTAGCGAGGCGATTGGCACGATTCTGGCAAATTCAGGGAAATTTGATATTCCCTCGCTTTGCTTCATTTGAAGGAGTCTACATTTGTGTCGCAAACTCCAGTTAGGAGCTAGTGCAGCTGTGAGCTACAGTGAAGCAAGCAGCGGGGATAAGCTTTACTTGATTAAAATTGCAGATATAGAAAATAATGTTGACAAAGTATGAAGGGGGAATGCTCTTAAGAGGATTTAAGTTGACTTTTAACAAAAGTTATTTTAGCCCTATAAGGCATGTTCCTTCACCCCACCTCCAGCACCGACATTGATCGACCCCATATTGGTTCAATCCAATCCAGTGAACCCAGGAAAGCCGACAGCTTTGTTAAGCTTTCAAAACTAAAAAAGAAGCAAAGCAATACCTTGATTAGTGAAACCAGCTCTGGGAGAATTTCGCCCACCAGCAAATTCACCTGCCATACAAATTACTTTTACCGGCCAGGTGAATTTCAAAAGCAGAAAAAACTGGCAAAATTTTGACTTGTTTCAAGTTAGGTGTGAACACTCATTTGGGATCTGACTGTATTATAGGATAGAACTGACATTTTTGCTGTTGCCTTTTTACTGTACAGTAGCTTTAGAAGACGTGTTGTAAATTGGTGATATTTGAATAAACCTAATTTAATTTAATTGAAGTCTTGACATAAGTTAAAATGAGAATACTGACCACAGCTTAGACATTAAATGTGACAACCAGAACCTTCCACTCTGACTGAGATTAAGCAATTTGGCTCAGTGGAATGGGGGGGTGGAGAATTCTGTCTGTGCAACACCTCGCAGCCGCAAAAATGTCTGCAACTTAGCACAGAAGGTCTGTTTAAAATTGCTCTAAAAGTTTCTTTTTGTGTCCTTTTACCTTCACATAATAATTATGCTCTACTTTGTGTTGCTCCTTTACAGAAAATAGTGGCAAAATTTATGAAAAGTGAAGAGAGAACATAGATTTCTTCCATGGATTTGTTTTTTTAAATCTTTTTTAGTCTTTCAATTATAAAAACACCCTATTCTGTTGACATTGTTCACATGTGCCTGTTAGGAATCCAGTCTGTGTGGCCTGTTTGTGTGTTTTTCCTTTTCCACCTCCAGGAGGTGCCCTGTTTTCGCTGTCACTCCCTGCACACCTGCGGCTCATTTTCTGGAGGAGTATTTGAGCAGTGGACTGTCACTACCTCAACACCAGAGTGTTTGCCAGTTTTGGGTACTCTAGCCAAGCTGAGTTTAGCTAAGTCTATCCTAGCTTTGTTTCTCTGAGTCTGACAAGTTTCTGTCTTTGCTCCCCGGCAGGAAGCTTTCCTGTGTTACTGGATTCCTGGACCTTCTCTCCCCTGGAAGGAAAAAATGAATTACACTGAGTAGGGGAAAACCTCCATATGTTCCGTCCAAGTATTCCCATCGGAAATCCGAGTGACAGTCCGCTCCATTACTCCTCCGGGTCCAACACTTGTCAACCTGTCTGCCCTCGAACGTGTGCACCGTTCTCTGCATTTACCACACAGTCTGGATTCAAGGACTAAAAAGGCCCCCCTCAAAACGTGAGCTCCCAACCTTGCAAAATTCCCAGAGCTTCCAAGATTCCCACGGTACCTGAACTGACCACTGAACTTCCCTTCTCACTTCCAGTTCCGGGTCACCAGCTCACTGAGTTCCAGATCCAACTCCTGTTTACTCCTTCAATAAACCTGTAAAACGTTTTCCGTGCTCTCTGAGTNTCATCACTTGAGAAGGTAGGTGATGCGGACGTCGTGGAAGATATTTTGTCCCGTAATGCTCGCCGTACTGTTGGGGGGGGGAGAAGCGGTGGGGGGGAGATGTTCATGTTGCTGCGGTCTGCAGTCTGGACGTTAGATGTCGCTAAAAATTACACACTGTAGCTTTAACATGTACCTATTAGGAATCCAGTTTGTGTGTTTTTCCTTTTCCACCACCAGGAGGTGCCCTGTCTTCGCTGTCCCTCCCTGCACACCTGCGGCTCATTGGATCATTATCTGGAGGAGTGTTTGAGCAGTGGGCTGTCACTATCTCAACGTCAGAGTGTTTGCCAGTTTTGGGTACTCTAGCCAAGCTGAGTTTAGCTGAGTCTATCCTAGCTTTGTTTCTCTGAGTCTGACAAGTTTCTGTCTTTGCTCCCCGAAAGGAAGCTTTCCTGTGTTACTGGATTCCTGGACCTTCTCTCCCCTGGAAGGAAAAAACGAGTTACGCTAAGTAGGGGAAAACCTCCATATGTTCCGTCCAAGTATTCCCATCGGAAATCCGAGTGACAGTCCGCTCCTTTACTCCTCCGGGTCCAACACTTGTCAACCTTTCTGCCCTCGAACGTGTGCACTCTTCTCTGGATTTACCACACAGTCTGGATTCAAGGACTAAAAAGGCCCCCCTCAAAATGTGAGCTCCCAACCTTGCAAAATTCCCAGAGCTTCCAAGATTGCCACGGTACCTGAACTGACCACTGAACTTCCCTTCTCACTTCCAGTTCCGGGTCACCAGCTCACTGAGTTCCAGATCTAACTCCTGTTTACTCCTTCAATAAACCTGTAAAACGTTTTCCGTGCTCTCTGAGTGGTTTGTCTGCATGTGGGTCAGATTTGTTAAACCGATCATGACAGTACTAACTCAGTTTGAAAAAGGTATTTCATTTATGTTCTGATAAAACCCCTTCAACATTTTTTGCTTCTGTGTTTTGTCCAGTGATGTTTATTTTCTTAATTCTTTCTTGAAGCGGGGTTAAAAAGTAATGTCTGACTTTTATTTGTTCGTTTTCATAGAATTGTTTTTGACTATTACTTTTGTGAGTTTCAATTTATTTTTGTGACCATTGTAGGTTTTTCTTTCTTTAAACGAGGGCTACCAACAGTTGTATCCACATGTGTATTTGCAGCTGTTTCAAATAATCTCTTTGCCCTCATCTGACACTGTTACGTTCAGGCACCAATTCATCTACCTTTTACTGATGCCAAACAGGGCAGATACTCATCTACAGCCAGTAAAAGCCCATTTCTAATGGATCATCTCAATATGATTCCCGGCAGCAGCATGGATTAGTAATGTGTTGGCCCTATCCCCACACATATTTATTATCTTAAATGTGATAATCTGAGGTCAGCATCTGCAGGCCATATGCTTTGTGGAATGGAGTGGGATCTCATGATAGGCGCTCGTACACATCTCTGCTTAGGTATCGATCGTATTAGGACATTTAAGGGCATATATGGGAAGAAAGAACAGAAGTGGAAACATCCAGAACTCATAATGCTTTTCCCCGTGTTGTGTGTGGTGTCGGCATCTTGCAAGCCCTAAATATATTTTGAAAACATTATCTTTTTTTTTTAATAACAACTATAATTTGCAATCTAAGACCGCAGAGGGACTGATAATGGACACATGCTATAGTTGAATTAAAGTCCCATAAGATTATATACAGAACCCTGCCAAAGTATCAATGTAACATTTTAACATATTCAATAATTACATCAACGAACTACAGTGTCACTTATTCTACTAAGGTTTTCTATGTTACTAATTAATGCAGCACATTAACTACATTGCATGCAGTACATACTTATCTCTGCATTAATGCAGAGATAAGTATATAAGTATGTACAGTTCTCGATTTTTAGCAAACACAAATCTTAAAAGTGTTGCGTCCATATGCACTTGTTCAGGCTGACACTTCTAGAAAAAAAATCCATGGTAACCAAATACATGCAGTCCCCAACTGTAAAGTCATCAAGTGTATAATTTAATTTCAATTTAATTAAAGCTGTTCTGTAGAGGGAACAAGTAGGTAAAGAGATTCAGAGCACTATGAAGAATCTGTTAACTGGCTATTGCAGTCCATCTCCTTGCCCCCTTTACTTAAGAGAGACAAGAAGAAAGCTATAAAATCAACCTGCAGTATGCAAAATGTGTAGCTATTTAGAGGAGGGCTTGCTAGTCATTTGGAAGAAGGCACTCTGGTAAGATGAGACCAAACTAGATTTATTTGGATGATATGCACAACATTTCCTGTGGAGGAAAACCAAGACTGCATATTACACCACGGGGCAGTGGTGCACAAAGTACATAACAGTAGTACTTCAGTAAAAGTATTAATACATATAGTCAAATCTTGCTCAACTACAAGTAAAAGTCAATAATCACCTCAAGTTAAAGTATTTAAGTACTAATTATTTAAAATACTTAAGCATTCAAAAATACAAATTATTTTTCCTAACATCGATACCTTTCTGTAAAATTTTCGGAAACCTAGCTACTTTCAGAAACCACCTGATGTAGAACCATCTGCTACAAACCTACACCTGTAATGAACGTCAGAGTAAAAATGCCAAAAAAAAAAAAATAAGGACAGCTATTTTGATTATCTTTATGTTTAAGGTTGAGCCTATTACCACATATAAACCACAACCATGATTTGAGAACTCATCATATTGATCAACTTGACCACATGGCAACAACTAACACCTTCATGAAAATTAAAAATTACAAATAATATCTTCGTCATAGTTCTGGTTCTGTGATGTTTTCTTTTGAGTTTTCAGTTTTACTTTGCTTCGTGTTTTCTTGTTTTAGTGGTTTCATTCTTATTTTGTTCTGTTTTCTGGTTGTTTTAAGGTTTTTATTTGTTGCTCTCTGCTGCCCTCTTGTGTTCTCCTCTTTCTCTAGCTCTTTTCCTCTCCGCTCTGTTCACACCTGCTCCCAATCTGCTCGTTAGTCCTCTCTTTGTTTCAGTCTCCCATAAATACACCCTCTGTTCAGTTCCTCAGCGCTGGTTCTTCGTCAAACTTCCTCCAACTTCGTCTCTCTGAGTCTACCTCGTCAAGATTCTTTTCCCCTGAAGTCCCCTTGGTTTCTGGTTTGTTTACTTATTTTCTTGTTGGATTTTTGGGGGGATTTTTGGATTCCTGCCTCAATTGTTGTTTACCTTGCATTAAATCTACAAAAACTCACCTCTGCCTCCCTGCCTCTGCATTTGGGTCCACAAACCTCAACCAAATTTGTGGAACTTCATGCAAATCTCTAAAACTGTGGAGTCCAGTCCTAATTGATAATATCTTGCATGTTGAAATAACATTTCAAGAAAGAAAAACAGCAACAGTGGATTAATAAAGCTAAGCTGAGCCAAAAGGAAAAAGTAACGGACAGCTTCTTCGAAATGTAGTGGAGTGACAGTTCACCCGAAAAAAAATTACCTGAGTAAAGATATTTAAAAAAAGACTTACAGTAATCTAGTAATCAAGTAAAATAATTTAGTAAATGTACTTGGTTACTTTTCACTTTTCATGGTGGTGGCAGCATCATGATGTGAGGAGGCTGTTTTTCTACAGGGACAGGGAAGCTGAGGGGACCTGTTGGAAAACAGACAGAATGAAATTCAACACATTTATGAAAGAATACTGATGAGAGGCTGTAAAAGACCTGAAGCTCGGGCGGCAGTTTAGCTTTGAGCAACTCAAACATACAGCTGTAGCTACACGGGCAGGATTATATCAAAGAACAACAGTGTGTTGGAATATCTCAATGAAGATCCAAACCTAAAACCAGTTTACTGTAGAATCTGACTGAGCTAGAACTATTTTACAAAGAACTGCAAAATATTTCAGTCTCTGGACATCTCTGCTTCGGCAGATGGCCGCTTAACAATGAGCCTGATTCTGCTGGAGGTTTCTTCCTGTTCAAAGGGAGTTTTTCCTCTCCACTGTCGCTACAAGCATGCTTAGTGTGAGGGATTGCTAAAGAGTCAATGAGTCAATGCAATCAACTGGTTTTCCTTAGATAGAAAATTTTGAATCAATTTGACTGTATGATCTGGTTGAACTGTAAAGTGCCTTGAGATGACTTGTGTTGTGAATTGGCGCTATAGAAATAAACTGAATTGAACTGAATAATCTGGTAAAGACATACTGTAACGCATGAAAACAAAGCAGACATACAGAAACCTGTGATTGCAACAAAACAAGCTTTTACAAAGCATTATATCAAGGAGGTTAAATACATACAGTATGTACCACATTAAAATTACTTCTTTTTGCTTGTGGAATAAGCTTTATAAATTTTACTTTGCATATATTTATGCACATTTCTGTCAACAAAATCCCAGTAAAATACTAGTGTGAAAAAGATTTGGGGAATTCTGAAGTCTTGCTTGATTTGGTTCGACATACTGTTCTCCCAGGGGAGCAGTTAAGGATTTAAGCATTATTGGTGTGACCTAATAAAACGGGGAATGTGATTGTATCATTCAGTTATATTTTTTAGAGAATAGTTTAGAAATTTGCTAATAGCAGTAAGGAGGAAAGAGCTCCACTGAACGAGTAAAAGACTGGAGCAAGAGAAGGATGCATGGTTAGGAGGACAGGTGAGGCTTGGAAAGGAAGCAAATGCTGTGGGTAGGCGAGGGAGAGGAGAGGATGAGGGGGAGGTCAACAGAAGGAGAGGCAGATGCTCAGGCTTTGGATGCCTGTGCAGGAATAATTACCCTGATGAGATTCACAGAGAGCGACACAAAATGCAGAGGATGAGGGGGCTGGATCTGGGGAAGACCTCACGAAGCAGAAACCACAGAGCTTGAGAGAAACAAAGGATGCTTTTTTTGTTTACATAAATATGTTCCAGCACGAAGACTAGATCTGCTCTTGTAGTCTTGCTGTGCGGCTACCTACTGTTTCTGCTTCACCCGTCTCGTGTTCTCTCCCATCTTGCCAAGCGTGTTCGTGAGAAAGTGAAGCCCCCCCCTTTCATCTTTTAAAAGATGCATAAGGCAGCTTCTACAGCGAGTGGGCAGGAGACTGTGGGATAAGGAAAGAAAGAGCACAGCGTGTATATTCTAATACTCTAAGTAAACAAATGTAGTTAGCTGCACATAAACTCTTTATTATTGGAGAGTGGACACTTAAAGAGAGCATAATCTCTGTTTTTTCTCCCATTTTTAATATTATATCATCTGATATTAAGATGACTAACTGCATCTTATATTCAGCAGCCACCCACTGAAACAGTTGGATGGCGCAATGATGGAAATCTCAGGCTTTGATCAAACAGCAAGATGTACGTCTCTTTGTATCCGAGCTCCTATCCAGAGCATAAAAGCCAGCACAGGTGTTTCATGGTGTGTACCACAATACTATCTCCCTCTCTATTCATGCCTTTTGATAGATGAGAAACACGCACACTTTTAGAGCACCTGCACACACTACCTATGATGGTCTTTATCTTAGAGCACTGTATTACAGATATGTCAGAAGTACAGCATTACATAGACTTACTGATAGCCTATCGTGTCTGTTATGTTTTAATCTCCTTACAACCTCTTTAAGAGTAAAAGGTAAATTAAGTTAAAGCATTGCACCACCACTTAGAGAGTCTAACAGCAGCATGTTATCTGATCTGCCACTTGAACTTTCTGCTTTTACATTTATCTGATAGGTAAGACTTATGGTTAGCTACATTTGCACTTTATATGTTTGTTTTATTGGAAGGCAGTCATAAACTCAAATTAAAATTGACGACAAAGATCTTCTGTAGAATTAGCTTTTTTATACCATGCCATATCAAGAAAGATTCCTGTCCATTAAAATGCTCTACATTTTGCATAATTCCTGCATAATAAAGCTATTTATATACATAAATCAAGCAGAACTCTATGGCGATAGCTG
>NW_015150547.1:131756-133062 GCF_000732505.1 Cyprinodon variegatus
TTTTTTTTTTTAAGATTATGACTCTCACAGTGGACTTGCACCTACAATGATTATTTTAGAGCTCTCCATGATTTTGAAGTTGGAGAACTTGCAAAATTTCAGGGTTTTCAAATTAGTTTTCATCATTGTCTTTTCTTTTTTTTAGCTCTATCCGGCTCCCATTAATGCTGACCAGCTTTATTCTGCTTTCTGTTGTTGCCTGCACTGTGTTTCATAATGATAAAGTTTTTTTTTTTTTTATGAGTGATGCAGAATAGATATACATCCTTACACATGAACCTTCTTGCATGCTTTGTGGCAAACAGAAACCTAGCTCTGCTAATGATTTTTTACATCTTTATCTATTTATTATTCCTTTCTTTTCATGATTTACCTCATGTGTTGCATGAGGTGTGGTATATTTATTCTGCAATACTCTGACATTATAGCCTTTTATTCTTAGGCTGAGTACACTTAAATGGAGCAGAGCTGGATTATATAGGCCCTTGCTTTCCCTCTCTCCCTCTGCTCTCTCTCTTTGCTGACTAGTGATTTGTAGGTCATGAGTGAGCATCAGGAATAAACTCAAAGAATAGGAAGGGAAAGGGCTTTTACCCTCTAGTGGCCAGCCTGGGGAAAAGCCTGTCAAATTAGTTTAAGGCACAAAGAAAAAAGAAATTACAAATGTTCAGTTTTTGCTGCTGAGTTGTGCATAGCGACGGTGACCCAGTTGGGAATCTGTCCTAAAATGATTGTTTCATAGATTACATGATGCAGTAAAAGGACAAGAGAAAGACTTTTGTAGGATATGGAAACATTTCTCTATCATTTGGTCTCTTGTTTATTTCTTTTCCAGGTAACAGGTTGCATGCATTTAAAATCTTGTCACCAAATTCAAGTTTGCTGCGCACTAAGTAATGATATGAATCACAATTACATGAGCCGACTCTGAGCCTTTCCTATCTGCGTTCACCACAGTCAGAAGTTGCATACACTGATTGTGGGCAGGAATGTCTTATTAATCTCTGGCTCCCGTCGATTCATATAAGACCTTCTTTTTGGGGGGCGACTGAAAAGACAATTTCAGTAAACTGATATCCACCAAAGCAGGCTCAGAATTATACATGCATATTGACTGTCGTCAGGAAGCCACAGACTTTTTGTAGCTGCCATCAAGCTTTAGACATCAAACTCTAAACAACCTCCTCTGATCTGCATCTGTAGAAGTCATTTCCTAGGGTGCTTAATCAGAATCAGAATCATGTTAATTGCCAAGTAGGTTTGCACTTACTAGGAATTTGACTTGGTGTTGATGGTGGACAAATTA
>NW_015150547.1:134022-172034 GCF_000732505.1 Cyprinodon variegatus
GAAATTGAAATTTAGGTACTGAACAGAGGAGGGAGAGAATACTGGACAGTACAGACACTTCTGTTATGATTTGGGTCAGGTCCATTTCAAAAGCTTGAAGTTTGCCTGCTTTTTAATTCCCACCAGTGTTTTGTTTTTAAAAATTCCTGAAATGAAACATGCCCATTCGTCATAATCTTGACTGTACATCTTGATTGTATCTTCATGTGAACATTCTTCTTTTCTTTTTTTTCTATGAAATGTAATAATCGTGAGCTAGCAAGTATTTCTGCAGGGAAATAGCAATCAGAAACCAAAAAGCTCATCCAGTGAGTAGGGCATATTTTAAAGTATTCATTTACTAAGGTTAATGAAGCATGTTGTCATTTTCTTATGCAGTCAATTAAATACTGGGTGAGTTTGAAAGCAAAAGATAAGCACTGCAAAAATTACTTATCATCTTGTTCCTTATATTTTCTATTAAGGATCCACTGCCATGCAAGCCTGTGTCACAAAATGTACCTTCAGCTGAATATAATTTATACAACACTTGTAAAGGTAGAATATTGTAGAGTTTAGTTGCAAAAACTTATTGCTCAAACATGTATATCAAAATAGAGATCTAATGAAAACAATTTGCTCTTTTGCAGTTTTTTTGTCTTGGTTTCTTTATCATTTTTGGTTCACTTATGCCGTAAAATTAAAACCAATTTAGATTTCAGAAACAGATAAGCTGAGTAAATACAAAATGCACATCTTGAATTATAAATTCATGTAGCATGGAATAAAAGTTCTCCAACCAACCAATATAGAAGCAGTACTCCTCTCATGTAAAGCGCTTTGCTTTGTCTTTTAGCTGAAATCTGCTGTGCAAATAAATCTCCCTCGCCTTGCCCTCTCAAACTGATTAAGTGGTCGTGCCACACTTGGCAGTAGCAGCTGCCATCATCATTTGTGCTAACTAGCTATTACAGTTTTACACCACGGTGAATGAATTTAGGCCGACTCTCCTTTCCGTCACATTGAAGTTTCTTGTTTTGATTTTCTTGGCATAAACTGACTATTTCAAGTCATAATGTATAATCATGATCAGGTTTAAACCGGACTTGAAGAGACTGAAAGCGTATCTGGCTGCTGTGCTTTGGAGGATTTCACTTGTGCATAAGTTCACAACTTTAAAACTAGATATTCTCCCCCTAGATTTTCCGCCAGAAAGCAGAATTCAGGTTTCAGATCCTGAGGAAGCAATGGATTTTTTTCTATATTATTATGTAGGTCAAGCTGCTCAGTGGAGCGGTGGGTAGCACTGCTGCCTTGCAGCAAGAAGGTTGCAGGTTCAATTCTGGCCCTGGGGTCTTTCTGAATGGAGTTTGCATGTTCTCCCTGACCATGTGTGGGTTCTCTCCAGGTACTCCAGTTTCCTCCCACAGTCCAAAAACATGACTGTTAGGTAAAATGGCTTTTCTAAATTCTCCTTAGGTGTGAGTGTGTGCATGAATTGTTGTTTATCTCTGTGTTGCCCTGCAATGGACTGGTGACCTTTCCAGGGTGTACCCTGCCTCTTGCCCGTAGACAGCTGGAGATAGGCACCCCTTGTGACCGTGCTTGGGATAAGCATAACAGAAGATGGATGGATATGTAGGTCAATTAGTAAAAAGCTTTGAGTGTTGTCGGTGGTGCTTTTTGTCTGATACTACAATTTCTTGATGATGTGCAACATTTTATAGTAACAAAACAGCAAAACCAGCAGAACAAGGCTGCATGCCATGTAGTGAAAGTAAATGAATGCCAGTAATTCCACCATCCAGTGAACAGAGAATGATATTGTTTTAAATTCAAGCTTCCAATTCAAGTGTTAATTGGCTGAATATCATTATCCCTGACAACCAGCCATCAACTGCAACGTTCATCAACAGCACTCTCACTCACACACATACATACGTACAAGTGTTTTAGCACAATCGCAGCCATGCAAAGACATATGCTAAGAACAAATATCAAGCAGGCGAAATGTTTCACAGTTTTCCTTGTCCATAGTCCAACGCTAAAACTGTGACAATGTATTCAGCAAACAGTGTCCCTGAGCAAGAAAAAAAAGAATAAATTAAGAGCAGTGCTTTTGAATGTGTACTTCTTTTTTATATTAAATAAGTAGGGAAATTTCAGCCTACGAGTGAGAGTGTGGGTGTGAAAGACACAAAAAGGAGCGAAATGGAGGCAGAGAAAGAGGGAAAGCAAGGAGGAGACAAAAGAGCAGAATCAGGGAGGGAATATTTGGTATTTAAAGTAAGATGACACATGGGGCTGTTACCGCCACAAATCAGCGGGATCTCCTGAGATGGGTTTTGACTTTGCGCTACTACAGTCTCGTGTGAAACACAGTCACATTGAAAGCTTCAGCACACAGTCCCCCAGAACAAACCCTCATTTGGTTGGGAACACATGCGAAGGCTTTCTCCCGAGGTGAGAGGAAGGCAAACAGTGCTCAGCGTTGCATTTCAGGGCGATTGGGAAGATGGTTCTCTACAGCAAATGCACACTTGAGTGAAATATGTTTGAGCAAGAGAGAGAAAAACAGAGAAGTCTAATTTTAACTCCAGTATAATAATTGTATCATGGGAGATGTAGCGTGATTGTTCTTAAAGTATGAATGAGCAGGCAACTGTTGTGTGTGTGCTGATTTACAGATTTAAAATTCATAGAAAATACCAAACCATCTACTACATATTTGCTTATTTTTTGTGTATACATAAAACATGACGGGTCAGATCTTATTGTTTAAAAATCCCATCTGAATTCCATCTATTGAGGCGTTCCCGACTGGTTAGCCTGTAAAGAAAGCTTTGGTTTTATGGCATTTTCTCACTGTAAAGGCTTCCATTTTGTTAGCCTGTAGCATAATTGGAATACATGAAGAAAACACGTTTTTAAGCAACATATACAGTATTTTATCAATGCTTTGACAATACGTTCAACCAGATGTATGAACATGTTTGCAGAAAAAGAAACAAGATAGTAAACATAACATAACCACAGTAATTTCTATACCAGTCGTTTCCTGACCTGCAGCAGAAGAAACTTAAGTGCTGCTGTTTTTACCATAATTAATCATGGTAAATGATTAATTTGTGCAAAAATCTCATAAAACACAAAAAGAAAATGTATCTAAAGTATTTTTCACAGTCTGTGTTCATTTAATTAGTTGCTAAAGAGCACTTCTCCTTTTCCAAGTAAAAATATCCACCTTATATGTGTAGCTATGGGTTTAGTGCCTCTAAAAACTTGTACTGGCCCCTGTTATGACCCCTCAACTGAAAACATAATACCATATCAGATTTGTTTGATTATACATGTATGTGTTTGCACAGAAACTATAACTGATTGCTACTTTGGACAAAGGTATTTTTTTTTTATGACATGTTTACTGTAAAGGTGATTTGAAAATGTGGGCGTTGCACCTTTAGCTTTAGCCGTATGAAGACAGGATCAAAAACTTCATCTGTTAAGTAAGTCTCCAGAACTATGAGTTTTTTTTAGATCTCTTGATATAAATGATTTTTTTTTTCATTGAATTCTTTTTCTCTGGTTAAATTGGTCCGGAACCACCACTGGGTGTGGCACATCACAATGCTGATTAGAGACCATTATTATTTTAGGGGTTGCCTTAGCCAAAGGCAAATGTAACTTTGAGGGAGTGTGCAACAGGCGTGCTGATTGTAGAAATGCACAGCAAAGCTTTCGCCCATGAATTGAATGTTCATATTTCTACCATAAGCCAAGGTGTTTTAGGTGAGACTCTGGCAATATGGTCAACCTCTCCATTGCAAACCATGTGTAACCATCCATCCATTTTGCTTCTCCCTAGGCGTATATGACAGCGAATTCCTGCTATGCCAATATCTAGTAACTTTGCACAGCCAGTGCATCCAAGCTTAATCTGTTTCACAAATGCCAAGGCATCTATCTATCTATCTATCTATCTATCTATCTATCTATCTATCTATCTATCTATCTATCTATCTATCTATCTATCTATCTATCTAATAATATTAATTTAGATGTTGAATATGGCCCCAAAATTAACGAGACTTCATCCTGTTTATTAAAGATTCAGACAGAAATCATCTACAGAAATTAAGCTGTAACCCCAAACACATTCTAGTCCATATTTAACCTTATAGAGGTGTGCTGCTTCGCCACAGTATCTTTTTTCTTTTTTTTTTACTGGTTTAGTTAATTCCACCTGTTAACCCCTCTTTGTTTCCTGTCGGCTCTTCTAAGCGTGAATTTGTGTTAAACATAATCAACAATTATTTGACTCACTGCCTTAACCCAATTGTTGTAATAAAATTATCTTGTGAATTTATCTATGAGGCTGTGACATCACAGTCAGTGAAACACGCAAAGCTGCCTGGATGTATAATCATATGATTTCCCTTCTTTTGGCTGCAGTTGCTACATTTACATTCATGAGGTGCTTTGCATGGACCAGATGTTTACTGGTCCATGCAAGACGTTTACTGTTCAATAGGTACATTTTATTGTTCCATAGACAATTATGAAATAATAGGATACGAAATAACTATATGAGCAATTCTCAAAAGGGAACTGAATATTTGATGAAATATCAACCAAATCTCACCATGCTTTTCTGTCTCTCGTCTAATACATCCTAACAACATGGTGCTCCTACCATGGGACCCCTCTCTGGTTGGCTGGCTGTGTGGCCCCCTTAGTTGCTGAGCATCCCGGGGCTTTGTGCTTTGTGTGGTGGGAGGTTGGGGTGGGGGATGGTGTGAGATGGGGTTAATGGGCGACCTGTCTTCCTTGTGTCATCCTCATATCTTGGGCGGGTGAGTCTGTGGGCTCCCACACCCTCTATTAAACATTCTTACGGAGAAACCTTGTGACCATAAACACACTCATTCAGTTTCAGGTGTTTGCCAGACACACTCTCAGTTGGTTTGCAGTTTTCACTAAACACTGCTGGTAGNTGTCTGCGTAGGCCGCCATTTTAAACTTCAACTACAACTCTGCTGGTCACGCGCTGCAGATGACTTCATTTCTGTTTCTATAGGAACCGAGGAACAAGTAATATCGTCAGGTAACATTTACACTAATTACCCAAAGGTGTAAGTATGTGGAAAAACTGCTTTCCTTTTAACTTTATGGAGCCGTGAATTTTTTTATTTTTATTTTAAGGGATAAGCTGTGTGTCTTGGAAGAGATAGCTAGTTTGCTTAGCATCAACCAATAAAAAGTTGAAAACCTTGAACTCTTGAAAAAGAGTTTTGCCATCATATTTGAAGCGGTTAAATTCATGAATATTTGACATCTTAATAGGTTTATCCTCGTGTTAAACGCAGCTTGTTTTTGTTAGCTAACCGAAGTTTATTTAAGCTAGCAGGACACATGCCTTAGGTCCAGTTAATCATAAACACAAGCTAGCAAGGTGCCATACTGGAAAGGCTACAGTTAACAAAAATTTTATTTCCTGTGGTTTTTTATGAACATCTCTCCCGTTTTGTTTAAGTTAACTGTCACAGGATTGGTAATTTTAGGATACAATTTTAATTTAAATGAGCTAGTTTCATTCAGTTGAGCTAGGATAAAACTAGTTCAAACTCTTTGAACTAGTTTGGGAAATTGTTTTTTTCAGGCTTTATGGGAAAATACATTTTAAAAACATGTTTTCCTCTTTTTTATCTACATTGTGCTTTCCTATCTTGCCTGTGTTGGTGAAGATTCTCAGTCATCCAGCTCATTGTCCTTCAAAAAAACAGTAAAAAAAAATCATATCTTATGCTGCTTCCATGTGTGCTGTTATTTTTTTCTGATCTATGTTTATGTCTGTTCCTTATATGCTGTTTACCAAAAATCTTAAATTCAAGTCACTGGCACCTATTAAAACCCTTTGATTGGTCTATTTGAATCCTTATTTTCAGAGATACTGAATTTAAGGTTTTCTTAAACTAGAAGGTATTTTATTCACAATTACAAGAAGTAAAATATTTTTTTTATCTCTGTGAATTATTCTTTGAAGAATATTGAATTTTTAAACAATATTAAAATTTTTATGCACTTGTGCTATGTGGGCTGTCACTGAAGTGCTTCTAAATGTGCTTGTACCTGTTTTTGTAGGTGTAGACACATGTCAACATTTTGAATGGGTTCAAAGGTCAAAACAGATTATTTTAGTTAGGGCAGCTAAACTTTACGTTTTAAATTGCTCAGAATTATTAAACTTCTGTGATGAATAGTCATACATTTTACTTTAAAACACATCTGATGTTCTAACAGAACATTGAAAAAATATTTGGCCCCAAACCTGGCTAATTTCCGGCTAATATATTTTATGAAATAAGTCATTTTTAAATATATATAATAATATTTGAATAATAATAAGATAACTTTATTGATCTTACACTGGAGAAATTTCTGCTTATATTCTAATTTATGATTAAATAAAACCAGCAAGTATCACTGTTTAATTTATGAAATAACAGTAAAATTGTACAAGTTAATTTTGATAAATTATGTTAAAAGCGTTTGGTGAAATAAATGCTGTTTGAAAGGTTCAATAGACAGTAATTTGTAAGTAAATTACTAAAACCAGCAAGTATCAGGCTGTTTGGTTTTTTTTGTTGTTGTTTTTTTGTGGACAAGGATTTTTGAAAATCCAGCTTCCTATAGCAGATAAATTGTTATTAACCCTTCCTTGTAGACATTCACAACTGCATCATTGAAACTAGGTTGACCCTCACAGAAACCAACACAATAAGTAAAAATAAAATGCAAAATAATGATCTTTTTATGAAGATATTTCAAAACGGACAATAATAGTTTTCTCTACAATAATAATTTCAAAATGTAAATAAATGAAGTTTTTCAGCACTGATGATAGATGATAAGTCTTTAAATTTCTCCACTTTTGTGTGTGTTTGATTTCAGGCTTTTAAAAGTGCAACCTGAACAGTTATTCCTTGTTCTGCAGGTTCAGGGAGCCATGACCTTCAGGTCTCTGAAAACTGACCTTAACCCAGATTTGCATCATCATCCGGAAGTCGACCTGTCAGGGAAGGCAGCGTATTATGAGAGCATGATTGGACTGAGGTAAACAATTAAGAATATGTTGTTTTCAGCATTTCCTCTGGTAAAGATTTTTACTGTGGGTAAGGAAAGGATTCAGACCCCTTTACATTTTTCTTACGTTTAATTGCGGCCATTTGCTAAAATCAATAAAGTTAATTTTATTTCTCATTAATATACATTCAGTACCTCATCTTGACAGAAAATAACCCACGAAATGTAGACATTTTTGCAAATTTATTAATAAAGAAAAACATTTCAGCTAGTACAGCCATGACTCTTCTTTGGAATGATGTAGAAAGTTTTCCCACCTGGATTTGGGGATCCATTGCCATTCTTCCTTGCAGATCCTCTGCAGTTCTGTCAGGTTGGATAGTAAGCATTGGTGGACAGTTATTTTCAGGTCTCTCCAGAAATGCTCAATTGGGTTTAGGTCAGGGTTCTGGCTAGGCCAGTCAAGAATAGTCACAGAGTTGTTCCCAAGCCACTCCTTTGTTATTTTAGCTGTGATTAGTCTGGGAGTCCTTCATGTGTTTTTTGGAAAACTCTGTGCGGGTTTTCATATGTCTTACAGTGAGGAGAGGCTAAAGCCCCGACTGGTGATAGTTGACTTTGTGGAACTTACTTCCATCTCCGTACTGCATCTCTGGAGCTCAGTCACAGTGATCTTTGGGTTCTTCTTTACCTCTATCACCAAGGCTCTTCTCCCACGATTGCTCAGTTTCTCTGAATGGCCAGGTCTAGGAAGAGTTCTGGTTGTCTCGACCTTCTTCCATTTAAGTAGTGGTGTTATGAGTTGAGATGAGGCTAGTGGAGTCTATTTGGTTAAAACAATTTTGGTTAGATGAAACTATAATTATCAAAATCTGCGCAACCTACTGGTTCCAGTTGTAACATGAGTATGAACTAGTATTGCTTTCTAGGGTGCATTTATCATTGCTAGTGGCGTCAGCTGTAAGACTTGGGCTGTGTTCGGATGTATGCGTCTTCCAAGGAGCCAGTCTACCTAGACTGGATCCTTCAAAGTCCTTGAAAATAAAGAGACAGGAAGAGTTTTGGCTGTGAATTCAAACAGGTCTATCCTTCCAGGGCTTTCTCTGCCATAAGCTTTGTCGCTTAGCAACCGTGCCAGTTGACCCAGAAAGCAGGAAAAGAATGAATACTGAACTTTTCAAAACTTTTTCTTTAGAGTGAGATTCCAGAGTGGAATAAAGGTGAAAACCACTGGGTGCAGGAACAAATAAAAGCAAATGTAATGATATAAACCTTAGTCAGTTAAATTAACATGCTGCTGTCATTCTGCACATCTCTGATGTTGATGCTATTTTCAAATATCCATTACTGTAAAAATGTCCATAGCTTTGTAATGGTTATTTATTGCCCAGGTGCACAGTTTTATATTGTTAAAACACTTTACAGTACATGATTTTATTGTTTATCTTTTAACTCTTCACTATTGTGATTCTTAAACATTTTTCTAAAGTCCGCATTTGTGTAACCATTTTTTTCATTATTCCTTTTGCTGCCTTAAATACCAGAATTTCCCCATTGTGGGACAATAAAGGGATTTGCTATTCTGTTCTATAAAACGGGTAGAAAGATAAGTAAATCTAAGCAGTAAAAAATATATATGCAAAATGTCTTATATTCAACAAAGAAAAAACACTTAGTTAAGCAAATTGGGAAAAATAGCAATTAAAAAATAAAAATCCTATCACATTTATAGTCTGCAGATATATTAGAATCTGTCCTTAAATTACAGCCAAACCCATTTACACAGTAACAGATAAAAACCTTTAGATAAATCAAACATTACCCGCCACATATCTGACTCAATAACCAGTAAAACAACAATTTTAATTTATTTTAGACCGAACTATTCACATACTTGTATTATATTAAACTGAACGTCCAATATTCATCACTGTTTGGCGCCAAGTACCATTTCCTCTGATCAAGGAGCAGCCGGCTTGCTTAGTCTTGCAATGAATCCAGGGATACCAAAGGATAGAGAGGATACATTGGACCAGATCGGACAAAAAGAAGGACACATTTGTAGGCCACATAATGAGTAGTCTTGTAATCCGACCAGACCTCAGTGGCACACTTTTCATGTAATCGTAATCGAGTATCCTCAGATGAAGAGTTTGAATCTGGCCCTCCGTGGACACATCCCATAAATTCGAATGGAATTTATTAATATCCTGAGGTTGTTGGTTTGAGACCCACTTTAGACTTTTGAAAGTTGCTATAATACTTAACAAGCCAATGTGACTAATTTGTATTGGTTTGCCCTTTTACAAATATAGATTGGGTAAAAACACTGCCAAATTAGAATGATTGGTTTAGCCAAAAGATTAGTCAAACGCATAACTTCCATAAATTGTCTGTTTTTACTGTTTTTACTATTTCCTATGTCTCTTCTTTTTTTTTTTCATTGGGGAAGAAACCTAACCAAAGTGCATTTCCATTCTCTACTGCAGCTGATTGAAGGAGCATTGAAGAAACAATCTGTGTTTGTGGATTATTTAGTTCTTGTGTGATATTGTGGAAGATTTATTCTTGTTTTTCTCTTTCATTAGAGAAAATATTAAACATTTGTTTTCACTTCTTGTTGGGCTTTAGAGATGGTGCACTTGCTGCTGCAGACTCTGACCACACACAGGAAGCTTTACTCTGTGGAGTTGGTGACGGATCAAAGAGGACATCATCCATCCCTATTGGAAAAGACGTATTTGATTCTGATGAGGAGGTAAAATCATTCATAAACCCCCCCCCCCCTTTAACTTTGCTCAAATGTTCGAAATTTGCTGATCTGGTCATCACCAGGCCACCATCTTGAATTCCCCTTCTAGTTTTGCTTAATCTCGAGCGAAGCTCACATCTCGTGAATCTCGAGAGTTGCATCCTCTTGATCATATTTCACTGTGAGGCAGCGCTGTTATTGGTGGAATAACCAATTTCCCTATGGACAAATTAATTTGCAGGAAGAAGCATGCTGCCCTGTTTGCAAACAGGTACGCTTGAAACTTTGAAAAGTTTATGAAAACTTATCAAATGCTTGATGACTATAGGATTAATTTGTAGAGGTTTTTTTTGGTCTTTGGGACAATACTGTCTGTGGAATGAGAGAAAAACAACAGCTTTAACAATCGAGTTTCACCTTTAGCAGTAAGTTTAAGTAATGCTAATGATATTAGTCTCTTCTGAATATCATATAGAGCACGGAATAGCGGACCGCGGTCCGGATCCGGACCCACCTGTTGGCTAATCCGGATTCAATCTGATTTAAAACATCTATAAATTACCGCATTTTGTCCGACGACAGTGTCTAACTTCACTTGCGCCTCTTCTCCTGGTAATAATTGTAAAGCCATCCAGAGCGAACGGGACCAAGATGCATGTGATACAAATTAGCCAGTGAGCTGTCCGTCTGGTTCACTGCGGCGAGTCACTTTTAGACACAGCAGTCAAACCTGTGGCAAGCTGGGCGATGGGAAAGAAGGAGAAGATGATGAGGAAAAAGAGAGCAGAGAAAGTGTGGACTGCTGGAAAAACCGCAGTGAACTGGTGAAAGAAAAGTAAAATGATGTGCTCAAAGATGACCCTGCATATTTTGAGTATGTTTGGCTCAACCTACAGCTGTGAAGCAGGATTCTCCACCATGAACATAATAAAAAATAAATATCAATCCAGGATCATGAATGAGCATCTTGAGATGTGCTTGAGAATGGCTTTGTCTCCATTCAACCACAGGTTTAAAAGCCTTCCAGGGCAGCCTAAATCCCACTGCTCTCATTAAAGCTACAAAAAAAACAACAACCGGTCAGTTCGGATGTTTTATAAAATATGTGAATTAGGAAATTGTCTATATACCAAACTGAACGATTGTTGTTGTCTACTTAAAAAAACACTTTAGATTTTAAAATGGAAAAATTTTCTTACCCCTCATCTAGAGGCTTGAAATGTATCCTAATTCACCTTCATTTTCAGCTTTTAAATTTTACAATACATATGCTTTTTCTTACACATGTGCTTCAAGAATAATCTATACTAGAGAGAGAGGTTCAATACAGGTTGATGCACATAATTATGAAATTTGGTTATGAAATTTTATATGGACTTTTGTTACAGGATAAAGACTTTGATGAAGCAGCTGTCCATCCACCCCGTGGTTTGTCACACAGTGGAAAAGTATCCTCAGATGAAGAGTTTGAAGTGGACCAAATGAAGAGCATCAAAGATACAGATGAAAGGATGGAGACTGAAGGTGCAGTGCTGTCTGTGTAGAAGCGAACTAACCAACCAGAGGTGTCGGTCTGACCTGTTGAGGGTTATTCAGCAGAAAGATGCTGCTTCTCTGGAGTTCTGCTGCCCTTGGTCTCTTTGTCGTAAAGAGCAGTGAATAAACCCTTTCCTTTCAGCTGCAGCACTGCCACCAAACCTTAAATCTGACCCCACTTGATGATTTTTTGGTTTCATACAGTAGTTTGTCCTTTTTTATCATAATTTTTCATAAGTGTCTTTATATTTTTCAGTATTTTTCTATTTAAATTGTACTAGCTGCTGCACATTTTTACCTGCACAATCAAACAGTGGAACAATTTTCATGTCTTATAATTTTAATCAATATTTCTTTCAGTTTGGGGAATTGAGTGGGATAAGAATCAAATTGCAGCTTTAAGCAGCAACAAGTTTGACGTCCTCCTGAAGATGTGGCCACAGTTTCATGAGTGTAAAAGCCACCTGGCAACATTTGTCTTGATAAGAGGTGAGCTTCCTGTAAACCATGCTTTCGAACTGTAAAGGTTTAAAAAATTACATTTTTTTTTTCAATCATTTTTTTTGCCACTTTTCAGGCTTCAAACAGAAAGAATTAAAATTATATTTCTTTGTGGAGAATTAACGACAAGTGGGACACAATCATGAAGTTGAAAGAAATTTATTGGACATTTAAAACATTTTTAACATTTAACTGGAAAAACTGTGTGTGCAAAATGATTCATTTCCTTTAAGTTCATACTTTGTAGCACCACATTGTGCTGCGATTAGAGTTGCAAGTCGCTTGGACTGTCTCTATCAATTTTATACATCGAGAAACTGAAATTATTGCCCATTTTACTTACAAAACAGCTCGAGTTCAATGAGGTTAGATGGAGAGCATTTGTTAAGAGCAATTTTCAGCTGCCCCAGATTCTCCATTAGCCATTCTAACATCTGGATATGTTTGTTAATCATTCTATTGTAGATTATGCTTTATGTTCTGGATCACTGTCTGGTTTGAAGATAAACTCCGTCCCAGTCTCAGGTCTTTTGCAGACTCGACCGGGTTTTCTCCCAGAATGGTCCAGTTTTTGGCTCCATCCGTCTTCCCATCAATAATAATCATATTCCCTATCCCTGCTGCAGAAAAGCAGGCCCTAATCATTATGCTGCCACCACCATGTTTGACACTAAGGATGGTGTTTTCAAGGTGATAAGCTGACTACAGCTTCCACTAATGACTAATTTTCTAATGACTGATCTTGCCACAAATTTTTTGATGAATTCTATTCAGTTTATTTGTATAGCGCCAATTCACAACAGATTTAATCTCAAGGCACTTTAAAATTCAACCAGATCATACAGTCAAATTAGTCGACTAATCTAAACAACTAAAACTCCCCAATGTCGGGGGTTGTCAGTAGGGGTGGGTATTGCCAAAGAAGTCACGATTCGATTCGAATCACGATTCACAGGCCACGATGCGATTCTATCACGATGCATCACGATACTTGAATTATTGCGATGCATTGCAATATTTTATCCTCCATGTTTTGTTTTTGAATGACTCGGCACAGTATCCCGCGGCCGGAAATGCTTGTGACACAAGGCAGCGTGCGTCAACACATTTGCAGCAACATCTACTGGACTGGAAGTTGTATTACACTTGTTTTTGGCTGATGTTCGGCAACCATTCATGCAATTTTATTTATTCATTTTTTGAAATTAATAATCGATTCTTGGTATCAAGAATCGATGCAGTAGATCACAAAAATTAGAATCACGATGCATCATCATGACGATTATTTTGCACACCCCTAGTTGTCAGAGCAGCGGAGAGATGTTGACACCCAGTAAAAAAATAAAATTTACATTCGTACTGTGTCTGTGTGTGAGGGTGCTCATATGATAACCCCTCTCTCTGTCTGTTGCTGTCTCGGAAGCACAAAAATTACTACAACTGCGCGTGCATTGCATTATTCAGTGTTCATTCTGCATATGAAAAATTAATAAATATGAAAGTAGTTGAACTATAAGGGTTAAAAAGTACATGGAAGAAAGGATTATTTTTAAGGAACAGAGAGCAACTGATTGCACTGATTTTTGTGCAGTATTTTTTGATGCAAAGCCTTTCAGAATCTATAACAGGGTTATTATTATTTTTCTGTGAATGAGGTTTTAATAGGAATAGGTGGAGTGCAACTTTTCTACTTCTGTTATTTGCTGTTGTGTCTCAAAAAAAAAAAAGCATAATGATATTACAGCTTTCAATGATTTACTTCAAATTTGAAACATTGTCTAGCCTGTAAGGTGTATAAAAAAAACAATCGAATCGTATCGTGGTATATTCTTGAGTATGGAAAATAATTGAATCGTTGGGTCAGGAAATCGATACTGAATCGAATCGCCAGATCTTTGTTGGTTTGCAGTGATCATCTGATACTCCTTCCATTTCAATATTATCTCTTGCACAGTGCTGCCTGTGCAAGAGATAACAATTTTTTATCTTTATATTTGAAGCCTTAAATGTGGCAAAATGTAAAGAAGTTCAAGGGGGGCGAATACTTTTGCAAGGCACTGAACCTTTCATAATGATGTTGTTTCCCCGCAGAGGTCTTGGATGCAGCAGGACATCCATTTAATGACTATAAGGTTGTTGCGATGGGAGCAGGCGGATCATGCTGCAGTGGTTTGCTCTGCTACAGTGGGACGATGGTCCACGACTGCCACGCCATCATCATCGCCAGGAGGGCTTTGCTGAGGTGTTTGATGCCCCCTTAGTGAATAAAGAAATTGACCTTATGTAGATGCTTGGGCTGCTCATCGTTAAGTGTTGAATTTATAGTCCTTAAGCTGTAAACTGCCTTCTCCTAATGTACCAGATATTAACACACAGTTGGGAAAAGTATTCAATCTGTTTCAATTCAGAATTTTATATACTGTGAGATTTATCCGAGATTTAATAATACTTCTAATAATTTATCTCTTCAATTCATTTGTTCATTTATCCTACTTTACTTTTCTACCCATCATCTTCGTAGTTTTCTATTTCTTGCATCTTTATCATCCAGTCAGCCAGTTTTCTGTCATCCTGAAACTTAAAATGTATTCCTGTAATATTCAGAGGGAAGCTCAGACTGGCTGATCTTGATGCTTTTAAGTGCTTGTGGTTCATTGAAGACACTGTTGTGGAAATATATTTCTTTCTGGCTTCTGTTCAGGTTTCTCTACAAACAGATTTTGCTGTTCTTTGAAGCTGATCCAAAGGCCAAGGAGAGTTGTATTTTTGAGAGTAGTGCCGACAGTCACCAGCTAAAGCTCAAACCCAAAATCAGCCTCCATCTCTACACCAATCAGTTCCCTGAGGGAGCCGCTAGGAACTTCTACTTCAAGTAAAGTTGGCTGTTCATCAGTCGTCTTTTATTTTTATCACACATGTAGAATTTTGAAATATTAAATCTTAATAACCGGCTCTTTTTAGGATACATTCAGCAGTCCTATTATTCAGTAAGTTACTTCTTCTTTTGAACTGTGTCTAAAAGACTATAAAATGATGTAATTTCCTTTTCAGGTGCTCAGTGAAAAACTGTTTCGATAACTTGAAGCTGGAGTATCACGCAGCAGGGCTCCTTGTGCCTGCAGCTTACCTCAACCCAAGCTTGGCAGGTGCCAAAGTGTGCTGTCTGTCTGGCAGCGACAAGATGTGTTGCTGGACCATCACTGGAGTTCAGGGGGCATTATTGAGCCTCTTGATTCAGCCACTTTACATCACCACCGTGGTTCTAGGTAAAATCATCTACAAATTTTGCAATATGTAAAGTTAGGTTTGTCTGTTTGTGAATACTGAAGGCTTTAAGGACTGTCCACATCCTGTTGCCTTCACACCTCCCACTGTAATTGTATAGGGTTGTATGCTATAGAGGAAATAAGTCCTAAATATTTTGTATTTATTTGATTATTTAATTTTTAAATCAAGAAATCTTTTAAAAAATAACTGAAGAAGTTATTTTATAATAATATTATAAAAAATGTTTTCCTGAAACACACACATCTAATACAATGTTTTTCTATAACAATCTTCTTAAATTTCTTTTCTTTAGGAAGTCAGAAAGTCTTTAACCAAGAAATGTCTGACATCACCAATAAGAGACTGGGCGATGGATGGGAAGGAGTTCTTCCACCGTCCTACAAGAAACAAGACATCATCTTTATCTCTGGCGACTATGTGGGCCCTGCTGAGACATCCCAAATACACAACACTGTCAGCATCAACTGGTGTCTTGGAGATAAAGACATTGAAGTTCTGGACAGCAGCAAAGGCATCATCATTGAAGGGTGAGTTAGTCTTTTTTATTGTCTCTATTAGATGACATACTGTACACTACCGTTCAAAAGTTTGGGGTCACATTGAAATGTCCTTATTTTTGAAGGAAAAGCACTGTACTTTTCAATGAAGATAACTTTAAACTAGTCTTAACTTTAAAGGAATACACTCTATACATTGCTAATGTGGTAAATGACTATTCTAGCTGCAAATGTCTGGTTTTTGGTGCAATATCTACATAGGTGTATAGAGGCCCATTTCCAGCTACTATCACTCCAGTGTTCTAGTTTAGCTCGTTACAGAAGCCACTAAACTGACCTTCCTTTGAGCAGATTGAGTTTCTGGAGCATCACATCTGTGGGGTCAATTAAACACTCAAAATGGCCAGAAAAAGAGAACTTTCATCTGAAATTCAACAGTCTATTCTTGTTCTTAGAAATGAAGGCTATTCCATGCAAGAAATTGCTAAGAAATTGAAGATTTCCTACAACTGTGTGTACTACTCCCTTCAGAGGACGGCACAAACAGGCTCTAACCAGAGTAGAAACAGAAGTGGGAGGCCACGTTGCACAACTGAGCAAGAACATTAGAGTTACATTAGAGTCTCTAGTTCGAGAAACAGACGCCTCACAGGTCCCCAACTGGCATCTTCATTAAATAGTGCCCACAAAACACCAGTGTCAACATCTACAGTGAAGAGGCGGCTGCGGGATTCTGGGCTTCAGGGCAGAGTGGCAAAGAAAAATCCATATCTGAGACTGGCCAATAAAAGAAAAAGATTAAGATGGGCAAAAGAACACAGACATTGGACAGAGGAAGACTGGAAAAATTCTGAATAAGGAAGGTTATCACTCCATTTTGCAACGCCATGCCATACCCAGTGGACAGCGCTTGATTGGAGCCAATTTCATCCTACAACAGGACAATGACCCTAAACACACCTCCAAATTGTGCAAGAACTATTTAGAGCAGAAGCAGGCAGCTGGTATTCTATCTGTAATGGAGTGGCCAGCGCAGTCACCAGATCGGAACCCCATTGAGCTGTTGTGGGAGCAGCTTGACCGTATGGTACGCAAGAAGTGCCCATCCAACCAATCCAACTTGTGGGAGCTGCTTCTGGAAGCGTGGGGTGCAATTTCTCCAGATTACCTCAACAAATTAACAGCTAGAATGCCAAAGGCCTGCAATGCTGTAATTGCTGCAAATGGAGGATTCTTTGACGAAAGCAAAATTTGATGTAAAAAAAAAAAAATCTTATTTCAAATACAAATCATAATTTCTAACCTTGTCAATGTCTTGACTCTATTTTCTATTCATTTCACAACGTATGGTGGTGAATTTTCAGGAAAATACAAAATTGTTTGGGTCACCCCAAACTTTTGAACAGTAGTGTAAATGTGAAGAAAATCATTTCCTTTACTGTAGCATTCCTCACTTTCATTCTTTATATAAATGTGGTCTAACTTATGCACATTTTGGGGGGCAATAACTTGAATGTAACATTTAGTGAAGATGCACAACAATGCAAGTTAATATTTTGAACTTGAAGTATCTGAATTAATATGACTGTAATTCAGTGTCGGCTTGTGTATGAACACAAACCTACAATTAAACATTAAGTATTCTATGAACAGACACCAATTAGACCCGTTTGGTTTAGGCTGTCACTGCTGCTAATGTTCTCTGCAGCTTTAGAAATTGCTGTGACAATAATTTAAGCATGACTTGTCACCTTTAATACACCTTTGAATAAAAGACAATGTGAAAGCACAAAACATGAAACTTAAGAGGTTTGTTTAATCTACAAGAAATCTATTAAAATATCTGTATGTGTTGTGCAACATTGCACATGCTGTTAATGCAAAGTCATAGCACATGAATGATTAAACACCACACTAATCATAGAAATATAAGAAAGATGTTACTGATCTGTGCAACAGAACATCTGAGCTGTGAAGGGCTCGAGTATCGGTGAGTTCTGGCAGATAAAGAACCCTGCAAAGACAATCTATAAATAAGTAAAAACAAATGTCTTAGGTTAAGTGTATTAATGTCTTAATTTCAGCAGGTAAGTAAGATAATTTGCCAATGGAATAAGTATTTTTACTCTTAAAATAAGGTAAATATCTAATATGCACTTGAAATAAGACAATGCAAGGATTTTTCTCTCATTTTAAATGTAAATTGTCTTTTTCCATTGGCAAAGTGTCTCACGACCTCAATTCTAAAAAAATTACTTAAACTTATTTAGATGAAAATTTTTTGTAGTGTAAAGATTCAGTTTTGCTTAGCACACATACATAAAAAAAAAACATCCAAAGAAAAAACAAAAGTCAAAATAAAGATTATTTTCAAACAATCTTGCAATCATTTTTTTTTTCACACTAACCACAATCATGTGGATGTTTCACTCCATGGTTTTAGTTTTTTCATGACCCTGAAAGCTTTACTGTCCTGTATCCATTGCTGCAGGACTTTACTGTAACCTTTGCATGATAAAGTTATTTCTTTCTTATCATGCATGGTAGGGATGGAACGGTTTATGAAAACCGTCCGAGCCATTCAGTTCGACTGTCTCGGTTCGATTTGCGTGTGTTTCGTTCGGTTCATGCGCTGCTCCTTTTTCTCATAGGAAAAGCGTGTACACTCCAGAGCAGAAGGTGGCGGTACTGCGACCAAAGCCAACCACCAGTAGTAAAGAAGAAGCGAAGCAGCGTAGCAGAAAAAAATCTGTTGTTGTGGAGAATTGTGTGGGTATGGCGAGTGGGGAAGAACAGGCGTTGGAAGACGCGCCAGCAGCACTTTATAGGTCTGCTGTATGGGAGCACTTTGCATTTAGAGTGACCTACGATGCCAGAATCTCACCTACTTTTAACCTAAGACTGTCACAATGATGTATCAAATGTCAGACTGCTTTTTTCTTTCAGTTTTAACCTGACTATACAAGACATAATACATTTTCCTAACAATCAACATATACCGAACCGAACCGAAAACTGTCACCACGAAACCGTGCACCGAACCGTGGATTTTGTGAACCTTTCCACCCCTAATGCATGGATCTGTGTGCTAGCTAAAACTCTCTCTTCCCTTCTGTGTGGCTTAACTATTAAAAATCCCTCAGAATCAATATCTTAGTTTCCAGACAACTACTTAGAAAAACTTTTTGTAAACTTAAACTTTTGATTGTAAGGGCATATAAAGTGTATTTTAACAATAATAATAGGGCCGATGTCACAAGTGAATTTCTCCTTTGTGAGATTAATAAAGAATCAATCAGATTAATTGTGATTAATTGATTATTGAAATAATCGCTAACTAATTTCGTATCCAGTTAATTGTTAACCTAAGCTTTGAGATTTTATAACATGCCTTTAGTTGACAGAGTGACCCACTTGGAGCAGTAATTATATAAAAATTGTAAAAATATATATAAACATATATATAAACATTTTAATCTGTTTATATCCACTATCCAGAACTTCTGAAGTGGAAAAGTTTTAGTTTCCCCTGGTTTAATTTCTATAAAAGTGTTCTTTGAGAAACCTTTTGCCGTCCGATTATTAATCGATTAATCGAAAAAATAATCGACAGATTGATTTGCAAAAAAATCGTTAGTTGCCGCCCTACAGTAAAGTTCTATTATATTAAGTAAAGCATTAAAATAAAAGGCCAATAAAACAGAGATATAGCTAAGATTATCACTAGAGAAGAATATTAATTTGGCCTTGGTTAAGCATATGGCATCTATAGATGGTTTCACAAGTATTATTTTTTTATTCCTGTTTTTCACGCTTACTATTACTATTTTAACTCGTTACATTAAGAAAAGCACCGTCCCATAAAGGTTGAGTTCCAGTAATCTATATAGTGAGGTTGCTGGCTGAAGGCTGCGCTTGTTTAACTGGTCTGTAGCTCCTGCCATCCTTTAAGCTTAATGTCCACCAGCTAGATGGAAGACAACCATGTCCTCTATTTCTGCACATCATTCTGCTACCTGTCCAGCTTCTCTCCATTAGGTTGTACAGTTCACCTTTAAATGACACCATTGGGAAGTGAAAGGACACCCATAAAATTTGATACTGCTGCAGCCTTTTTTTTAAAGTACCAATCAATTGACCAGTAATGGAACTCAGTCTGTTAGCTTTTTAAACTTGAATCAAATGTATTTTCTTCACTGTATTAAACTGATTACACTGATTTTTTTTTTCTCAAAATGTATCAGAAGTGATCACTCCCAGCACCTTTTTTATTGCATTTTTATTCTCTGCATACCTTCTGCAATATATTTGTCTTTCAGTTTTGAACTTGGATAAAGCTTAGGTACATTTATGGGGATTTCATTTTGTTTTGGAATCAGATGCTATCTCAATGAACCGGCCCATAATTTTTCTGAAGTAATTTGTTTACAATTATTTACTGACAGCTAAGTTTGCTTAAATAAGGGTTGTGTGCCATTTGGACTGAGAGCTGCAGCATCTGCATTGATCTCCGAATCCCATTTAAGTGTATTGCATGCAATGGGCAACAACATAATTGCTTTGCACTGAAACAACTGAAAAACCCACCTTAGCGTGAAAATAGACCCAGCTTAGTGAAGCTTGTACCACACTCATAATATTAAATGTGGATTCTCTGTTAGCCGGTCGAGAAGGCATATCTATCCATCTGCTCCTGACTGAGTCGGTCCATGTGGAAACATGGTACCCTTCACTGCTTTCTGAGTTAAAATGTTTTAACCTTGCTCTGTCCCTTGTTTCGTTTTGCTAATCTTTTTTGACTATAACTGATTGAAATCTGTTGTTGGTTTGAGCACAAAATGCGCACCATCAGAAATAATGGCCTTACAGCTTTGCATGATGTTTTGTTTTTTTCTACTGTCTATATATTCAAAAATGCCTCGTTTGCCTAAACAGAGTGCAGCACTGTTGTTTTATGTCTAGCTCCACAGAGCTCACTGCATGTTTAAATGAAAATATCTTTGTGACTCTGGGACATTCTTTACGAAAACTACAAAATTAATCAATTTACACATCCCATAATGTCACAGAAAAGATCTGTCATTGATGACAAGCTTCCACTTTACTCGTAATAAAAAGAGGAGAACCTCTTTGTGGCTGAGCATCAAAATACATTAGACTAGATCAGAGCAGACTTTAAAGACTGCTCTCAGCTGTTCTACTCTGACTCTAACTTTAAGCTGTGCCACCAGCTGTTTCTTTACGAGCAAAATGCTTCCTACGTTGCCTGCATACAAAACACATTAAACATACATACTCACAATATTTATTCTCATTCATCAAGCACCAAAATCTGAGACATTTCCTGTACAGCTTCTGCTGAGTACATCTAATTCACACAGGAAGTTTTGTAATGTTATCATGGAAGCTCAGGATCCATAGTTGATGTTTAAGTATAGTCAGGATCTGATATCCGAACATAAGGACTCGTATATTCTTGGATAAACATGGAGGGCAACTCTAGAGACACCTATCATCAGGCTTAGCCATTTTACTTTGGGAAACCCTGCATAGTTTTTTTTACCCATTAACATATAACATTTAGCAGCATTTAGTAGCAGTAACTGCAATCATGGTTTTCTGATAAGTCGTTATTTAGCCTTTTTTGCCTAAATGTCTTTCAGAACAGTTTATTTCAGCTATAGTGGAAGGTTTTCAAGCATTGTTTTTTTTTTTAAGGTCATTCCTCAGCTTCTCAGTAGGATTCAGGTCAGGACTTTGACTTGGCGAACCAAAATTTATAATGTGGATTTTCTTTAGGCATCCAGAGTTACAGTAGCAGCCATTCAAAATGGCCCTTCCCAATCAAACACCAGCCAAATGACAGCCCACTTCCCTCCAACTCCCAGCAGAATTCCATCCAACTTCCAACAACTGGAGTGACCCCCTCCTTCTCCTGGGCGTGCATATTTATTTAACTCTGACTCCATCCTTTCACTGAATTACAGGGTCTGACCTAGAGATGACGCTTCTCTCAGGATCTTAATGTCCATAAATCATGACACAAAGAATATTTTAGTACAAAGATTGATGTTTTAAAAGGAATTGTGGAGGACCAGAAAAGAACCCATCAAGGAAAGTGGGGAAATATGAATGGCATACTGTAGATTTTCTCTGTGTTTGCTCAGATTCAAGGTAACACTGTATTTTCTGAAATGCAGTGTTACCTTTACGGCAGATGTGAAGGGACTGGCACCCTCTTAGTCCACAGAATATTTTCCCTGAAGTCTTGAGGATCATCAAATCTGTTCTGCAAATATGGAGACCAACCTCAATGTTGTTTTCCGCCAGCAATGGTTTTCTTCTTTGAACTTAGCCATTTTTGTCCAGTCTCTTCCCTACAGTGGATCCACCATCCCTGACCATTTTTGGATGAGTCGACTTGTGGCGTTGGTATAATTTTGGTCAGCTGGATGCTCATGGGAATGTTTTCCGCTGTTTAGTGTTTAATCAATTTGAGGATAATGGCTCTGACTATGATTCACTGGACTCCCAAAGCTCTAGGCTTTGTAACTCTTTCCAGACTGGTTGATCTCAGTTACTTTACTTTCGTTTGGTTCCGATTTTCTTTTGATCTTTGTTTGATGCATAGCTTTTGGTGTACTTCCCTTTGTCAGATGGATTTTATTTAATTGATTTCTTAATCGAGAACAGGTATGACAATAAACAGGCCTTGGTGTGGGGAGAGAATTAAACTCACATGTGATGAACTGTAGTTATGTTTTTAAAAAAAAAAATTCACAAAGAAACAAGTAGGCTTACTTTTATTTTCTACACTCTTAATCAAATCCAAACCATAATTTAATTTATATGTTAGGGAATTTTCTGTTAACTTGTCTCCTTTCTATTTGTTTCAGAATTCGAATGCTTTTTGCGTCATTGAACGTAGCACACCTACATTTGCTTCAAAACATTAAATACAGGGAGGATAGGTGCCTCAGGCTGTTCTGAAACACTTTATATTCTCACAATATCAAACATGCAAAAAAGAAGCCAGGAATATGGCAAACATTTCTCCCACCAATTTAAAAATTAATTGGTAAATGCGTATGTTTAAATCAAACATTTTGTTACAAATTGAGTCATCAGTCTGTTTATCTAAAAACTTTCTATAAATACTGTAGATGTTTGTTAAACATGAAAGTTTTCCATCTGGTCTGTTTAATAACCTTCTAGGTTTTCACTGCATTTTTTGCAACAACTGACCGTAGTTAGTGCTGCCTTTCACCTGGAGAAACACTACATGTGGCTTTATCTGTAAAAGATTTAAAAACCAGGATGTGCAGAAGTAGTGGCATTTTTTTCACTCTCTAAGACGTAATCTGTTTTTAGAACTGTGTCCCAAATGTGACACTGTATTCAATGCTGTAAGGACTGCAAACTTAAGGCAACACAAAGCTACCATTTTTTCTCTGGGTTATCTGTGCTCACAGCTTTCACTTCAAGCTTCTTAAACATGTAGTGAATTGTTCTGTTTCAGTACCTGACAGGGAATATTAATATATTTATGGTGTAATTTGTTTCCTAGTTCTCCTTTTGTGAGCGGGCCAAGCTTCTCCAGCAGACTTTGCAAGAGAGCCCTCTACAGTTACTTCCAGAAAGTTGCACTGCTGGTTGGCCACAGCTACCTGACAGAGCTTCCCACCTACCACAGTGTCAAGGTTTGTAATCTGAGCTGTCAATCCAGCTGTTAAATGCCAGTTAGGCCACACAAATTAATGGGAAATTAATGAAGGTCAGAGGAAAGTCCCTGTAAAGATAGCAGGGATAGCATGTGGGTGTGTGTGTTTATACATACAGTCCATGAATGTATGTAGGTCTATATATAGATTCATACAGACTACTGATCAACATTTGGGGGTCTCAAGAAAACTTGCACTTTATTAATCAATTTTTTACCTTTGCAGTTTACCTGTTTGTTGAGTTAAGTTAAGGAAATGTGTTCCTTAAGCATATTCCACGTGTTTGATGAGCACTCATTACTTACCATACAGTATAGCTGGTCCCACTAGATCTGGTGACATTAAACACCAGCTTAATAACAGAAGACGGCGTCTTCTCCCCGCAGTTCTTGGATAGTTTGAAGCTATGCTTTGGCTCACAGTCAGCCGTGGTGTTGCAAAATAAAGTCATAGCTTTTCATATGCGATATTCCATTTATCCTGGACAATTCTCCCACTTCCCCAGTATCCCCACACCCTCTGCTTTCCTTTACTGTGTTCAACAGTAGGCCTGTGTTGAAGTAGTCCTCTAATATTTTTCTTCTTTTGTTTTTTTGCTCGTCTCACAAAAATCTCTGTCCAGTGTTTGTGTTCTTTTCCGTTCTGATTGTTTCCTTTAGTTGGCTAATCTCAGATATGGCTTTTTCTTTGCTCCTCTACCAAGAAGCATCCTGAAGTCAGTGTTGATGATCAGCCTGGTATCCTTTAATAAAAATTAGGACCATTGAGGCGTCTGTTTCTCTTACTTAAAATACTTTGATCTACTTATTCTACTTGGGTTGTAAAAAGATCTTCAATGTTTTTGGCAAAGCCCTCATTTCCCAGAACAAGAATACACTTGAGTATTTTTCTGAATATTCTTTTCTGGAAATTTTGAGACAATGCTCCTCATACTATACTTGCCAAATGAAGACCAATTTTATGGCTTCCATAATCAGGTGAACTGTTTTAGCTGTACTAAGAGAACACATTTTAAAGGATCATTTAACCTTTTAGTTGCTTGTTGCTAAAAAAAGGGGTTAAAAATTTCATATAGATAGGTATACATTTTACAGCAGTAATTAATATTCTCTCACTGTATTGGTCTTCATTTTATTGAGAAATAATAACATATACAGGTGACCTCCATCTATATATCAACTCTACATGTGTCTGAGTATTTCATGATGCTTCTTTGCTGGTTTTTGCATCACCACTTATTTTTTTTATGGGCCTTTTTCCACAGGTGGAGGCTACCGTGTACCAAACAGTCAAAGATCTGGTCAAGCAACGCTTCCTGAGCAACAAAGCAGGGCCCTGGAATTCAAAAAATCTTGTGGATTGTTTCAGTTCTTAAAATTATCCACTTCAGACGTTATGTTTAGATTTTTTAAGTTCCTCTAGAGAGTGGAGTTGTTCTCTTAATTATTTCCTGTTGGTGTTTATCTGAAAAGCAGTTCTGTTTTTTTTTTTTTTTTCATTATTGTATGGCGCTGGAGTTTTCTTTTTTTTGAGTAGGTGTTTGAAGAAAACAAAAATAAATAAAAACAACAGTTGTAACAGAAATCAGTTTGGGTGATTTGTTGTAGAAAGAGCTTGTGTTGGAGGTTGTAGAGTTAAAATAGGGAGTATTTCTCTGCCATGTCGAGGGGAATGAAACCTTTAGCATTTAGACCTGCAGGGAGTGCTTACACTAACAGCACAGCACATTGTCTCAGGATAATAGAGGTGTTCAATCATGGAAACAGGAAGGAGCTGTAAACGCTGACTCCTTTTCAGTTTCATGAAATATCTAATATACTGAACAGAGTTTTCTTTAGAAGGTTGTTATTGTAAAATCATTTCAATACTAAAATTAGAAAAATAAGAGTATCATTAAAAAGATTCATTACCCAGACCAAAATATTTCAATGTATTACATAAGAACAGAGTATTTTTTTAACAGATATTGTGACCGCATGAAAAATATTTCTAATTAACAGTTCATGCACTCAGGGCTTCTGCATTAATACAGCGTGGCTCTGATGAGGTGTTGAAGCCCTGATTGCTTGTGGCTGTTATGTCTGAAGGTCCTTTCGAGAAGACATATGCTCTGTGGTTTCTGTCTGATAAGTTTGCTGCCAATCAAGCACAGCAATATCATGGTTATCAAAGGAAGTAGTGGTATTTTTGACTAATTGGAGGCAAAGTTCTGGAAATTAAAGTGTGACCCCATACAGAGTTCAGAGGTTATTCATGTTGCTAAGACGCCTTCAATGAAACCATTTCCTTCCACTCAACTTTCCACTAAAATATTTTATTACAGGATTTTGTGACCAGCCAACTATTGTTTTTTGTTTTTTTTTACAGACTGTCAACTATCATTGTGTGCTATAACATACTAACAACATAAAACCAATTTTGATTGTTTCTGCATTATCAAAATGCTCTGAGAAACTACTTATAATCAGATAACCCCCCCAAAATATGCCCTCTGCTTAATCTCATGTTCCTGGAAGTGTCCATTTAATTTCAAAATGTACTTGCTGTACTGTTTCTTATATTGAAGTGTATTAAACAAGAAGAGATAGATTTGTATTACATAAAAAAGCTAAGCCTAAAATGGGAGAAACAAAGAAAGCATAAATGAGCATTTTTCTGATTTTATGGCATTTTAATTGGATTTATCACTGATTACTGATTTGCTTGTACACATCACAAAATACTAGCAACATATAGATAAATATATAGGCAGCGATAGCAGCTAGAAACGGCTTAAAGCTGTGAAATCATGAAAGTGAGCAGGCAAAGGGGGCTTCATTCAAGGAAGTGACTAAAACCATCAAGCAGCTCAAACAAAAATTGCCAGATTTTCTAGAACAAAGAGGCTGTAAACATCTTAAATATTTCTTACATAAATGTGATAAAATGATCAAAATTGAACAATATTCATAAAGAGCTGAACCTGTAATGTTAAATTTGGTATTTTATTCTTTTACACAAAATGCTCCTCAATTTATTGTCACCATTGCACCGCTCACCAGTTGCTTGGCAACCAACTCCTCCTTGGTGTTGGTTCATTTGCTCGACTCGTTAAAATTACAGGTTCTTTTACAATATTTTCCGGAAACAAAACCAGCAATAGAAGTGTGTTGAAAACTTAGCTGATGAAGCTGTGTGCATTGCTTTTACTAATAAACCTGTCAGCCTTCTTCTGAAAGGCGGAAAAATTAAGCTGCTTTAATATAATGGGACATGTGGAGGTCAGCACATTGGTATTGTTAAATTATCATGGTTGGACGTTTAGCCAGATGTCAGATTCATCTCCTTGTAGAAAGACAGAGCTTGTGTATCCGTGGCTCCGGTCTGAGCTTGAGGAAGAACCACACTGTTCACAAAAAGATCTGAAAGATAATTAAACATCTGTGAGTCGCTCAAAGATGTGAGGAACTGTCTATTTTAAGCATGTGGCAAAGAGTTTAGCTAAATTTGAACTGTCAGATGGAAGCTTTTTATAAATATTAGCAGTCGTGCCCTTTTAGTTTGGTTTAAACGTGTGTAATTATAAAAAAGCTGTAAACACTTAGGGTCATCTCACTGTCATTAATTCAAGCAGTGACCTTGAATGTGATCTCAGCAGTTAATGTGCCATAAAATCCAAGAACCTTGTGGCGTGTCCTTTCCTAGACTCCATTCTTAAAAAGATAATCACACCTTGTAATTTGAACTATCCGTACGGTGCACGGGATTTGGCTTTGTTTCCTCACCAAGGTTTGGCCTCTTGCAGAATGAGTCTCTCTGGCTGGAGTCAGAAGAAGCTGACGTGCTCTCTGTTGAGTTGGAATTGACAGAACGAACTGATGGTACTGCTGCTCTTGAACGTTTTTCTTTTGGCTTTGCGAGGACTCTAACAGATGCTGAATTGCTCCACTCTGAAAAAACATAACAAACAGAGGTCAAAATTTGAATTTAAATCAGGGTTAATATTCAGTCTTGGAAAAAAAATAGAATCCAAATGTATGGACTTCCAAGTGAGAAAAAAGGCCAACTGAACATCCAGTTACGAAATAAAAAGAAAAAAAAACGGTATTTTGGACAAATATGGTGGGCTTTTAACATCAAATTGAATCTACATTTTAATAAAAAGATAAGGAAATGTGTTTGGTCTGAAGCTGAAAATCTTTAACCTGAATCCGCCAGATGGATTTGCTCCGCATATCCATCTGGAAACCTTCCGTTGAAGTAATTTTGGGAAGGGGCGAAAATACTGGTTATCTGATTGGCCTATGTTGGTGATAGATGGGCCAAATAAACTAATCAGATGAACGAAGCATATGACGTACTAACAGACCGACAACGGAAACACAACCACAAGCCAGGCTACTCTTGCCAAAACCAGTCGGGAGAAGAGTAAAAACATCTTTTCCTCTGAGAAAAGCCTCCAGAGCAGTGTTTTGCTCTTCTTTCAGTGAAGAAATACTCTGTAATTCCCATCAGTGTGTGAATGGGTGAATGAATGTGGTGTAAAGCGCTTTGGTCAAGTCTCCTAACTTGAATAAAGGCGCTATATAAGTACATGCCATAAGTACATGCCATAAAACTTGCTCGATAGCCACGCTAACGCTAGTTTCATCGGCTGAAGCCGCCATGTTCTTTAGACTGAACTGTCGCGCTTTTCGTTGCGTCACACCTCAACCTGCCTCAAAGCCAATGCTGATTGGACGTTCGTTTGGTGAACGGCTCCAAATTTTCTTCAACGGAGAGTCTCCAGACTGATCTGCGAGTGAAACCTTGAAAGCTCGCGAGATCAGGATGGTCTCATGAGGCTAGAAAATTTTTGCTTCTTGGCAATAAATCCTACACCCTTGGGAAGGTGGTTTTAATTTGTTCTATGGTAGTACGTTTGCAAAGAGAATAGATTAATTATACATATTGCATTTATTTGTTATATGTATTGAAACACAACTTATTTAAATACCACAGAATAAAAAAAGGTGTGAAATGACCCATTTTAACACATGCATAATGTGTTTTATAACTTGCAGAAGTTAGAAATAATAAGTGTGAATTATATAGCTGTTGTTTTGTACTTAAATATCCAGAATTGCATTAAAATGTGTTTTTCATATGGGGTAGATAATGTTATGGTAAATTAGTAGGAACTCCATTAAATGCAAGTAGTGACAACCTGATTCAAGCAAATAAATGTAGAATCAGTGTATTAAGTTGAGTGTTGGTACCAGAGTTCTCGTCAAGGCGAAATCGTCCAAAACAGAGATAGGCCCTCCACTGTTTCCTCACGTTCTCCTTTAACAGACAGTGGAACAGGAAGACAAAAAGCCCTGGAGATAAAGAAATTAATTGGAAAGCCGAGTGAAAAAAAAGACATGGACTTAAAATTTTACCGAACCACAGCTTCCGTACCACATCCCTTAAAGGAAACTTAAGTTTGAACAGAGTTTCTCTCCTAAGCAACATTGCTTGGGTAAGAAAAAAGATTCTAATCATTACAGGCCTTTGCTGGCTTTGGTGTCTCATAGAAGTCCTAGAGGTCTCTGTCATTTTTGCCCAGTTTTTATTACTGTTGTATTTTAGTCCTTACAAATTTCTTGTCACTTTTTGGTTTTTTTATGTCCAGCCAGAAAACAAAAAAAAAAACCTTTTGAAATAAATTCCTCCAGAATTACCATTAATGCTGATAAACTGTTTATAAGCATCTGATTAGAACCTAATAAAACGGATTGAAAAACCCAATCGCAGTCTATGGGCAAAAGCTGGGGTAGACCCTGCACAGGTTGTTATTTTATCACAGGGATCAACCTAACAGTCATGTTAGGAGAAAGCCAAAGTATCTGGAGAGAACCCAGAGATGCACAGTGAGGACTTTCAAACTGCCTGCAGAAAGACACCAGACCAGGAATCAAAAATAGGACCTTCTTGCTACAAGGCAACAAAATGCCACAGTGCATCCCCATGTCAATACTTTTTACAATTGAAATACTGCTAATTGGGCCATTTACATTGGATTCAAATCATATTGACAATAACCCAAGTAATCCACACACCCAAACTAATCAGGGCAAATTAAGTTATGGTTAAAAACCACTGAGTCGCACTAAACCACAATTGTCCCTATGGACAGTCACTACACAAGACTTCATTGCTGGAGAAAATGTTGAAGTTATTTTTTAAATAGGGTGACCAGATTTGGGTCTCTGAAAAGGACACATTTTTTTTGGGGGGGGGGCGGTATGTATACAAATATGGAATAAAAATGAGTTTGCCTCATCTGGCTAAATTAGTAGAACAATTTGATACAGATTTGGAGTCAGTGGGTCACATGACCTGGAAGCTATTGAATAAATATCAATTATTTTTGTAATAAATTTTTTTTTAAATATACAAAGGCTTTAAATGGAATAAAAATGAGTGTGCCTCATCAGGCTAATGTAGTAGAACTATTTGACATAGATTTTGAGTCAGTGGGTCACATGACCTGGAAGCTATTAAAGAAATGTCCCAAATTTTGTCTTTAAAAATATCTTTAAAATTAAAAATAGCTTAAAATTGCATAAAAACCAGTGTGCCTTACATTTTATCAATTGGTATGATTTTATATTAGTTTCGTCTTAGCTGGTCATAAGATAAGGAATTTATTGATTTTTGTTTCTCAAGAAGTCCTTGGTTAAAAGATTTGTTGACGGTCCCTAAATGCACCACCGTTTGTGATAGGAGGGAGCAGCTGAGAGACGCTGGTCGACATCAGAGTTCCTTGGTCGGATCAACCGTTTGCTAGATACCGCTGACCCCAAGGAGCTTTAATATCCAACTTCAACCAACATCACTGCAGTGCCTACGGCTGCACTGTAGTCGACAAAAATCCTGGACAATTTTGAAATTCCCTGCGGACATTTTTTTAGGTATAAAAAGTAAACCATATCCGGGAAAAAGAGGACGTTTGGTTACCCTAGTTTAAAGTTTGGGGGGGGGGTTCTAAGCAAGACAATAGTCCCAAATAAACAGCCAAAGAAACTCCTCATTGGTTTTAGAAAAGGAAAGGCTGGAATATCCCAGTCAGTCACGCCTGACCTGTAGAACACTATTGGAAGTAGATGAGGATCTGAGTACATTTAAGGACCAAGAACAGAACATGTGTTGCATTTCTGAGAGCGTGCAAAGCATTTGTTCCCTCTTTAGTCCTTTTTTATTTGTACCCACAAAATTTGAGGACTAATTTGCTTAGATTTTTTTGTATTTAGTGATAACTTGGAGTGCTTTGGACATCTGGTGTAAATCTTATATCTAAGCTCTTATTAGAAATACCTAAAAAAAAAAAAAAAAGAAAGAAAGGCCTTGACATTTTCAATTTTTGTCTCGTTTCAAAGCGAACGTACCTTGCAATGTGTTCAACCCAGAGAACAGGTACAGCAGAACTACTCTTGCTGGTCCCCAGGTGAAGAAGCCTACAGTCCACGTTAGTCCAAGTAAAAAGGTGAGACTAGCTACTCCCTTCAGGTCCTGAAGAAGCCCTCTCCGGGTCCCTGCCGGGCTGTTGAAACGCATACGGCGAATCTGAATCAGTACTACGACAAAAACCTACGGAGAGATTTATAAGGAGGTTTTAATCCGTTATTTTCTGAAGAAATTTCAAGTATCCAAAGCACAATTATTTTTTGTTTTGTTTTAATTGGGCATATTCCTATAAGTTATCATTTAAAATATAAACTTTAATAGTTTTGTATACAATTTAAAAGTACCTTTAAATGAAGAGCTCCACAAAAATAGTCCACTTTGATTACAAATGTTCAGGTTGTGATTTTAAATCTTATTTACCCCGATGTTGAAGAGACAAATCAGCCCAGCGTAGGCAACCACAGACACAAAGAATGTCACATCATCCTGAAGCCAGCAGCTGTTATGGCATAAAGTAACACGACATAAAGTATCATTACACAAAGAGATATTATAAAGGCAAAGGAAGAAATACTGTAATTTATTGTACGTGTAAAATATCTGAATATTCACTTTGTCGCCTTTCCTACATGATTATTTCTTAAACTGGGTATAATTATTTAGTGTTGTTACTCTTATTATAATATCAAATATTTGCCATAGGTAAAGTATACTGAGACGTTTACTTCTTTAGTAACATTATTTGATGAGTATATTTCTACAGATATGTAACTCCAGCGATTTTTTGACTAGAAAATCAAAACGTGAAACATAGATACCAAGCAAACTCATATCTTACAAGGTGTCGGAGTTGTCCAAAGGCTTTAAAGTTGAATCAGCATCTGTGTAGAGTTGACCGCCGTATGCATCTCGATTTACAATGAGAACCGTGACGCAGATTACCAGAGGAATCCCTGAGAAAGAGTTAAAACCTCAATACTTTACTTTTAAAGCTGCTTTGTTAGTTATTTAGCTATTATGAGTTTGCAGAGCTTGGATTACAGCTTACCCCATCCAAGAGCACAGAACTTGAGGATATAGGAGGGGACATAGACGTTGAAGACTTTAACAAGGGCGAAATACATGTTGATGGCCTCCAACCCCATCCAGGTGAAGGATGCCAGGAGGAAGTAGTGCAGCATGGATGCTGCTGCCACACAGAGGCCATACAGACCCCAGGAAGACAACCAGGAGTTGAGCAGAAAGACCAGATTCAACCCCAGCAGGGCCAAAGAGAGGTTTATGAGGATCTGAGAGGGGTAATCTCTACGAAGCTTTCTAAATCAGACATTGAGATGAGCGTTACAGAGAGAGAGAGTTTAAGACTTGAAAAAAGTAAAATATTTATCTGATGATTAGATATTTAGACATAACCTTTCTATATATGGCTAGAAAACGTTAGACTAAGCGACTATTTGGAATAATTTGAGTGCATATGTTAACGTTGATCTAACTTACTCAAAGGCCATATATGTGAGAAGGGTGATTCCTAAGAACAGAGATGAGACTCCACAACCAGCATAGGTGATAATGGTCAGGATCTGCTCGTTAGCCGGGTCCAGCTGAGTCCTGGAGACATCCTATGAGTTCAAATAGAAAAATATCAACAGGATTGACTTTTACTCATTTATAATCTAATATTTGTAAAAATTAGCTTGATTCAATCTCAGGAGCTATCTTCCCTTTATGCATTCCTCTCCTCAGCTCCCCCTACAGGCCTCTTATAGAACTTGATTCTATGAAGTGAGGTGCTTCTTGGTGATGGGGGCTTTATGTCTAATGACACGATTACTTTGGTTGATTTTAACATATGTTTTAGATCATCACCTGCTGAGAGACCATTGCTATGTCTAGTTTTCTGAGGAATGACGTGTATCTTTTCATGAGTAATTTAAAGAGAAGCATCTCCACAGAATGACAGATCCACCATCAGTGAGCATGAAATGCTTTCTCACCTATTATTTATGTCAAACCAACCAGGGGGGTTTATTACTGGAAGTCTATTTGAGTCATGTAGATCACATCTAAGCCCAGCTGTGAGGTTTATTGATATTCTTTGGAAAACTGTAATTTTTTAATCATTGTACATGTTAATCTAGTTGTCATGAATAGAATGGTTATGTTGGTTATGTTTAAAAAAACAACAACTCATTAACAGTGACAGGCTAGGCGCTAAGCGCCTCAAAGGAAGATGAAGAAGAAAGGAATAATGCATGTGTTTTAATACAGGCAGGGTTTTCTAATAACTGAAAGGAATCAGAAAAAATATTCACACCTTAAACCTTTCCACATTATGTGGCCTTATAACTAGATATCTTTTTAGGACTTATGATCTGTCAAGTGTTGTAATATAAATATAATATTTTTACAAAATGAAAATCTAAATGCATACGACATGCATTTGGATTATTCCCCCTAAAGGGTGCAGTGAGATTGGACAGAAAGTTAGGTCTGGACTTTAACTAGGCCAATCTAAGACATTATGATGTGGATGTAAGCAATTTATTGAAGCTCTGCCTGTTTGTCTTAAGTTGTTGCTTTGGTGGAACTTTTTTACATTCTTGGTCTCGATTGAGCTCCACCCTTTTCCCATTAACTATGCCCAGCATCCCTTTCTGTGCTGAAAGGGGCTATCTATCTATCTATCTATCTATCTTTGGTTGAATTGTATTCACTGCAGGTTTATGTGTTTAATAATCTGGGATTGTGGAAATATATTTAGTCTAACTTTGCCTTTTTGTTTCCAAAATCCGTACTGTTGGTTCCCTCTGCTGTAATAATGTAATGTAAGTTAGTTAAGCACCTTACTTTGTTTTATAACCACAATTATTTGACATACTTTAATTGAGATCATTGCTTTAAAACATTGATTCCCAAAGTTGGGGTAGCGATGCCACTTGGGTATGAGTATGAGGTCTTTAGATCCACTACAGAAAAATAAACAATAAACATCTATGTTAAAGTGCTTCAAACTACAAAATCACCTAAAAATGGACAAAATCAACCACTTTTTTGATATTTTCTAATATTTCACTGATTTTGTAGAAATGTTTGAATGCTCCAAAAGTACTTTGGGTCATGGGCCGAACTCTGGTCCCATTTTGTGCGTCCGAATCACAAAATGGTATCTCTGCAGGAAAATAACAATTAGGTGCTAAAATCTTCTCATTTTAGCTCTGCCTGTTAAATCCGACTGTCAGAGTTTCCAGGAATATATTATCTTCACCAAAGGATTCTTACTAGAAGAACTCCAAAGTGTGTGAGATGATTGCAGAGGCACGTCGTGTTGCCAGCAGTGCTGTTGTATTTTCTGCAGCCGTGATCATCCCAGTCCCCATTCCCATCTAGATGTGGACGGATAAATAAAAAGTACAATTGTTGTTTTTTTTTAATCAGCTTCTGATAAATATGAAGAAATGTGTCTCTAAATGTGGACTTACTATTTTTATTGAAGTTCCAGTACACACACTGGACTTCTTTATCATACTAGGAAATAGGAAAAAAAAACTGTTAATCTGAAATGTTAAAAGCTTATTTGTTCTTTTCTGGTTTACTGTTTATTTGAATAAAATCTCTCCAACTCTGTTGGGCTGTAAATGGTGCAGCATGATGGTAACGTCTTCAGGAAGGTCTTTGATTGGGGAGCTGCCGTTGGTCACACTGGCCGATACCACAAAGGTGTTGAGGATGGGCCTCTCTTTATGGCTCTGAAGAGACAGTAAACAGAAACCACTTTCCTTAACCAAAATATGCAAATAAATTAAATAATTGATAATTTTTCCTCATCAAATACTACCGGAAAGAGCAGTGGGTTGGCGTAGAACTGAAACTGGATTCTAGGGTGTTTCTGGTTCACACCGTATTGTGCAAAGTTCTTTTGCAGGACAGAGGGCAGGGAAATGAAAGCCACAGTGCCGTCTGTAGGATACCTGTTAATAAAAATCTACACAGCAGAGAAAAGCAAATCCTTAATGTTACACTACATGTCTAAATATATTCTTTATTAAGGATTATTTTGCACAGTAGGGGAATGTTAGAAGGAATCAGTATTCTAAAACAATGACAAAAAAATCCATTGTCTCTAATTAATAAATGGACTTCATTTTATAATAATATGCTATTTTATAAGTTGTGATATTAGATTTTAATGCATCAGTCTCAAAGTATATAAGACCTTAAGTGAAACGCATAAGTAGCATGAAGTATACATAGATTAAACTAGAATTAGAATAATTGAAAGAAAAAATGAATTAGTTTGAATTTAGGTCTAAATGGCTGTTTGGATAGACATTTAAATAAATACAGCACCCTCCATAGTTATTGGGACCGTTCTTTATCCATAGAAAACCCTTGAAATGAAAATATTTTGTTTTGTAAAAACAGTCCCCCTGCTGCTCTTAAAAACCGGAAAGATCAACCTACAGAAATCTATCTGCCAATCAGAGAGCATGAAGGATCGTACAGCTGGAGTTGGTCCGATAAAAGTTACCTGACACACGGTCCAATCGTTAAAAACAGTTAACCGCAGAAAAGAAAACCCTTTTTCTTATGGGAATGTAAGTCCACAGACATAAATCCTGTAGGACACCTATTAGTTAAGCTGTAGAGGAAAAAAATCAATTATTTTGGAAGATCTACATCCCTGGAGCCTCTATGATCCACCATAGAAAACATTGGATTCTTTCTGATGCTAAAAGTGTTAGGAATCCAGTTTGTGTGGGTTGTTTTTTGTTTGTTTTCCTCCACCAGGTGGCGCCTGGTTCTCGTTGGCCTTCTCACACACCTGCGGATGGTTGCGTCATTAACGGAGGACTCTTAAGCTGCTGACTGCCACTACCCCTACGCCAGAGTGTTTGCCAGTTTTGGGCACTCTAGCCAAGCTGAGTTTTGCTGAGTCAAACTGAGTTTTTGTCACCTGAGTCTTAGCCTTCTTTTTTGTCTTTGCCTCTCGGCAGGAGGTCATCCTGCGAACTGAATGTTTTGGACCTTCTCCCCTCTGGAAGGATAATCTGAGCTTCAAACTGAACTGAGGATTCAAACTGGTGGTTTGGATCTACTTTTCCCCAAGGATTGTTTGGGCTTCTCTCTGAGCAGGGGATTCATCTCCACAAGAAACCGTTCAAGTACCGCAGGAAAACTAAGTGACAGTCAGCTCCTCCGTTCCTCAAGGAAACACCTCAACCTGGTTAAACCCTGTCTGCCCTCCAACGAGCAAGTCTGTTACTGGAACAATCCACACCGACTGGATTTAAAAAAAAGACACCTTTTTCTGGAAACGTGACTCCTGTTGCCTTAATTCCCTTCTTCAAATCAAAGACACAAATTTCCCACTGAGCCTTAACTAACCGCAGAATCTTCCCCTTCACTTTTAAGTCCCGGTTCGCCAGTGTTCGGAGCAGCACTGGACTCCTCTCTACTAACTCACAATAAACCTGTTAAACCTTCCCCTGGTCTCTCTGGTTTTCTGCATGTGGGTCAGATCTTTGGATAAAATCATTACAAAAAGATCCCAAAACCTGTGAAAGGTGTTGTAAGTTTAAAGGTATAGTGGAAGATTTTGACAAATTTTTGAAAAGACCTGTCCTCTCCACTTTAAAAAAAAAAAAAAAAAATGAATGCAGATGCATGTACCCGCTCCCTAGAGGATGCGTGTGAGAGCATGCACGAGCCCATTGCTCCTCATGCGTGCTCTGTTTAAAAGATGCTGTTTGCATCACTCATACAAGCTTACTTTCATTCCAAAAAAGTTAAAAAACAAACCACTGGACTTTGTATCCAAGTTTGAAGAAGTTTAGCTTCCCATTCAGGAAGCTTTTTCCAATTTAAAATGTCAGAAATAGCATTGAGTTCGAGGCTTTGTAGAGTGCACCAAAAATAAAGTCTTGTTTTAGCTTAGAAAACATGAAAATTGAACCGGACAAACGTCCCAATAGGAAAAAAGGTTCCTGGATACGAAGCGATAGATCTTCAAACTTGGAAAGTCCATTGGATTTGTTTTTCTTTTTACTTTTTTGGAAATACCATGACCTGGATGACTGAAAATCTTCACCAGCATAAAAGCTTACTTTTCAAAAGAAGATTTGCAAATTTTCCCCTATGTCAGACTCACCACCAGTAAGTGAAACTGGGGATGAACAGGTAGGACGGCCTTACGTAAACATATCACCAGAATGGTTCACAATTAAAAGGACCACTTATTTTGATGATCCACCCAGAAAAAGAACATCCTCTCCTATACCTTTAGCTGTACTCAGTGTTCAGATAGGAAAGGTATCAGACAACCTCTGGTTTCATGTCGGTCCAGTTAGACAAAACTCCAAAGCTTAAGCTGCTGGTCTGTCCAGGAACTACATCCACCACTGAGATAGCGACTGCTCGAGCACACAGGGTGTAGGAGCCCTCGTAGCCCACCATCATGTCTCCAACCTCCTCTGTGATGTTGAGAATACTGCGAATTAAGGCACACATGATGTTTACACACATTTGATGATAGCTCAGGTTTTAATTGGATCCTTAAATCTTCTTCATGTCCGTACGTGTTTGTAAAAGGTGTCAGGTTGCTGTTTGTTTCCAGTATGTCTGAGATGACGTTGATCAGAGCTTGGCCAAGTTGCGGCGTGACCACGCTGACCCTGATGATGACCTTCAGCTTGTTGAGGACTGTGACCAGCTCTTCGTACATGAGACTCGACTGGTTTCTCAGTAGATCCTCAATCATCTCCAACACATTGAGGGCGTTCTCTGATGATGAACGACAGCAGGAAGGAACGTGACAATCAGTGAATACAAGCCTCTGAAGAGCATGCAGGGTGTAGCAAAGCTTCAAAACGGATTACTCCAATGTGAAAAAGCGACTGCACCAAATTAACTTTGAACTTTTTGTTTTTACTCAAATAATTATTCACTGGTACTTAGACTTTGGTTGATGATTTAAATTAAAAAGTAAAAGTAAAACAGATGGTGTGAAAACTTTTTCCAGGTGTTACACAGACATTTGGTTTTGTAGTGTTTGTCTCTCTGGAAACATTAGCAGGAGGATACATTTTAAAGCAGTTTTTTTTATCTTTTTTTTTTCCAATTTAAAGTTAATCAGCAGATAACCTTTTGATGCATTTTGTCTCTCTGCTTCTTTTTCTATGTCTGCTACTGCCTCCTTGAACCCCAGTCAGCCTCAGCAGTCGGCCGCTCACACTGAGCCTGGTTCTG
>NW_015150547.1:172608-181275 GCF_000732505.1 Cyprinodon variegatus
GGATCTATAAAGTGAGCTGAGATGACATGATGTGAATTATTTATAAACTGAATTGAATTAAATTTGACCACTTAGTTAGATTATCTAGATTTTGTCATAGCAAATCCAGGTTATTAATTTCCCAAGATCTCCAGTAGCATTTCTGTGTACTGTATAAATAATAATAGCAGTTTGGATGTCTTGTTAGTGTAGATTTTATTCATGAGGTGCTGGTGCCTCATTAACCAAATGAGATGATGATGAGAGAACTTTTACAATGTGCTGATTGTCAGCTGGTAAACAACTGCTGCTTTGTGTAAAAAGAGCTAAACGTGGAAAGAATTTCCAGATACTTCTACTTAAGAGTTAAGTCATTTATTGTGAATTAGTTTGGTGGTTAATTTTATATTTTAACTAACATTAAGAAGTAAATATAATTTATGAATTAGCTCCAGACAAGGATGAACACACAAAGGAACGGAAATAGAAGTAAACGAACCAGGAGTGACTTCAATAGTGTCCAGATCAAGTATAGTTTCTACCACTGGGGGGCAGTCTTCATCGTCTGGCTCCAACCAGTGAGTACTCAGGGACAGTTTGCTGTAAAAACAACATCACTTGTTAAAGCAGCAGATTTTAAAGCTGAACTCGTCCTCAGAAAAAATTTCTATCTTCTTTTTTAGAATAAAAATTTAGCAAAGACAAATTACCTTTACTTTACTGTCACTGTTTATGAATTGCAAAGTTTAGTTATTGTAAAATGTGTATTTTAATAATAGAATTATTATAATTTTCCGTTTTTATTTCCTTTTATTTAAGGGTTTATGTTAAGTCTCACTACAGCGTCTTCTGTATTGGATGATGTCATATATAATTTTAAAAGTTTAAAACGAAACTGTTTTTTTTTTGTCTTTTATTATATAAAATTACTTAAAAGAAAAAAATTACAACATTATTCAAAACATACAAAAAACAGAACATATTTGCTAAACAAAATAAAAATTACAAAAAAAACAACAAATCATGGTTATTCATTCATTATTCATAAAGTCAATTCTTTACTGTATTTTCTGTTGAGAAGTGGTCCAAATATTTCCTTGCATCGGTCCTGGTTCATGTTGTTAACTGTCCTCAAATGTCACTGCATCAGTCCAGTGAATAATTTCCAGCGATTGACATTCTGGAAAACGAAACTGTTCTGTCTACAGGCTTGGTGTTAAAATTAGATTGTCTGTAAATAACTCAATTATTTGCATTTTTTTATGCAGGGTAGTATTATTTGTAAAACAAATATGGATCCACTTTTTAAAAAAATAAAACAATTTATTCTTTTGTTTTTAAGTGTTGCTATTTTTTTCCCCTTTCAGTTTGAACTTGTGAAATAGGTTGTGATTCATATGTTGACCTTTTTTGCCCACTTAAATTGTGTTTGTTCAACTAAAGAGATATAAAATAAGGCAACATAAATTAGAGTTTTCTCACATGATGGCTGTACCTGAACAAAGGGAATCTGTCCTTTTCATCACTTTTCTTATAGCTTTACCACAGCGCCCTGACTGGACGGACTCGCCGTGTCTGAGCCAGTCCGCTGCAGCATTTTGTGCATTATCCTGTCATCATGCAAATCTAATGTGTAACATGTGTAACGCAGAAACAAGTCTGGATTCCAACATTAACAACCTTTCTGGTTTGCATTAGAACTTAAATCACTGCATGTTTGCAACGCTTTGCTAATCAGTTTTTACAATTTTCCTGCTTAATGTTGTGTATCTATGTTGTTCCTTATAAAAATAAGATCAATATTTTACCTTTAAGCTATCTCTTCCTAACTTGACTTGATAAAAAGAATACAAAGTAAAAAGTTAGAATGTCACAGTCTGATGTCATTAAAATAGGACCTTTAATCTGGAAATCAATTAATTATTTTCCGGTTATTACTCTTTACAACAGAGCTATTAGTAAACTCTGTGACCCTGAGCCAACAGAAAGACGTCAGGACAAAACAGAGCAAACATGTACAGATAGAAATAATCAATACTCAGACAGACCCAAGCTTGTTGATGCATTAAATTGATGTCGATAGCGTCAATTACCAGATATCATAGGTAAATGTTAGAAAGAATAACAAATGTTTTCTTTGTATTTAAATCTGGTTTCCAGTGTAAATCATAAATGCATACTGATTTTACTGATGTCATCATGTAATCTGTCCACTGAGGTTTATTTCAATGCTCCTGCTTGGTTTTCTGATTCTAAGAAGGATCAAACTTTAATAACACTCAACAGGACTTTTGAAGATAAGGCTTTTAAAAAGACAATTCTTTTTAACCTGTATATTGTCACAGGCTTGGTTCTGTTATGTTTTCTTTTGAGTATTCAGTTTAAATTTGCTTCATGTTTTCTAGTTTTATTGGTTTAATTCTTATTTGGTTGTGTTTTGTGGTTATATTTCAGTTCTTCAGGTTTTTATTTGTTGCCCTTTTGTGTTGGTCTCCTTTTTCCCTAGCTCCTTAGACCGCTCTCTTCACACCTGCTACCAATCTGCTCGTTAGTTCTCTCTTTGTTCAGTTATCCATAAATTCTCTCCTTGTGCAGATCCTCAGTGCTGGTTCCTCGACTAACTTCATCCAACTCTGTGTCTTCCTAGTTGTGATTGTTTCCCCCTGAAGTCTCCATGGTTTCTGGTCGGTTTTACCTTTTTCTTGTTTGATTTTTTTGATTCCTGCCTCAGTTGTCTGTTAACCTTTCATTACATTTACAAGAAACTCACCTCTGCCTCCCTGCCTCTGCATTTGAGTCTTAAAACCACAACCAAATCCTGACATATATAATTAGAATTTGAACCTCCATCCAAAGGTCACTGATGAGGACTGAACGCATACTGGTAATGCTCAGCTGCATGTGGTCAGATTTTAAATGCCACCTAAGAACTCCATCGTACTCGGAGGTCTCACCAGAGTCGGACAGCAAAGCGCTGAGGGTTTTTTGGGCATGCGCATACAGCATATCTGCCTCCCATAGTGCTAGGCCACTGGAACAGGCCTTTTAGCGTCTGCTGGGTTTCAGCATCACACTGAAAAACAACTGAAAGGGAGGGAAAAACAAATTAAAAGGAAAATAAGCACTTCTTTTGTGTTTTTCCAGCTGTGCAGCTGGTTATCATGTCCAAGAGCATCGGCCATACTTACATATGCGACTTATCTGTACGTCTTGTGTTGCTATGGAGACCGACCCATTGTCATATGGCATCAGCAGGCAGTGCCGTATTTGGTCTTCCATTTCCTGTGTGTCTGACTGTTGCACTGACACTTGGACCTGGAAAATGAAGCTTTCTCTGCAGACAGTAATCATTCATAATTTGCTGTGAAGATTTCATGATCTGACATAAAAATGTATGAGCAGAATGTATGTATTTATGAAAATAGCAAATTAGGATGCTTAGGTTTAATCCAACAAGAGGACAAATTATTGTAAACCTAAATTAAAGTGACCTAAGACACATACACATGAGGACACTGGTGTTTTTTTTTGTTTTGTTTTGTTTTTCTGCAGCCCTAAGGGCAGTTACACCTGAAACATTTTATTGCATTACTCTACTTCTTTCCAGGAATCCATACCTTAAAACTCCATCTTTCAACATCTGGAGAAAGAAATAAGAAAAAAAAAAGTGCATTAAAAAGAAGATAAAGGATGATGATTGAAGGTTTTCTAGTGTTCACCTTCTCACACATCGTCTTATTTTTGGTCAAATGTTGACATACAGTCATGGAGGGGTTCAACGTCATATTCATTCTTGATTTCCAGTGAATCACATAAATTGATCTCTACTGCGTGTCTCTCATCCAGCTATGATCAAAGTTATAATTATACTCTAATATTATTTGGTTAAGTATCCTTAGCAATTTGCACCTGAGTCACATTCATTTTCTTTTAGCCTTGAACCGATTATTGACAGTTTTGATCAGAAGGGACTAAGCTTTATGGCATAGTTCAAATTTTAACTAAGTTCGTAGTTGGGCTTTTGAGAGGCTTTAGAAGCTAGGTAATGCTTTATCCATTTTTATTTTAGATGTTTGGGATTGTTGTCCTGTAGGAAAAATTTATTTGATCCAAACTGTCATATTTAGATAAGGGATAAATTAGGGAGAATTTGCTCGGAAACACTGGATGGGTGGATTAACCAAAGCTCAAGCTGATGATGAGCTAAAAGAAGCTTAAAAATCAGTTTTATTGTCTAAGCTTGAAGTTTGTTTTATTTTTTAAGGGACTGAGATAATAATCTCAAAGAAAAAATGACCATTGTTTAAATGTGGAACTTAAGGTACAACTTAAATGAGAAGATGATTTGAACAGTTTACTGGACAGACAGAACATTGCCACAACAACAAATGTAATGTTTTATGGATTGAAAATGAGCCCTTCAGGCTCCAGCTGCAAAGCATGGTAGTGGCATTATCATGATGTGGGACTGATAATGAGCATGTAAACACGGATCTGAAATCAGTATTTAATGTCTTCTTTAATGTCCTTATTAAGGCAAATTTACAGAATATCCTATAGAGAAGTGTCTGAAACCAATTAATTGAATTGAAGCGGCCGATCAGAAGACTGGTTTTAAACCCATTCAGGATTTAATGTCTTAGAGACTTTTAATGGCAACTAAAAACTTGATAATTTAGCAAACTGATGAGCGACTTTTACCTGAAAACTGAGGATGTATCTTTTAAATTGTAAATTAGATGTTTTAATCTTAATTGGACAGAATCTCCCAAAACTAAAACATAAAACAACCAATTTTTGTTTTTAAAGAATTCTCCTTGTTTTCTGCTTTGTTAACATCCAACCCCAAATAAATAATTGTTTAACATCAATCCATAGAGACCCTGAGTTTAAACTGGTGACAAACAGTTATAAACTTCTGACTGCAGCTGTATCTACTCATGTTTAGAGAGCAATATTTTAATGAAATGCCTTTCTGGAGCTAAGTTTCAAATGTGTTTTTTATTCCTGGAGTTTGTTCATATCATATTTCCTTTACTTTGATGTGTGTTTGCAATACAATAAACAGGAAAAGATGTTACATTTAAAAATAAAAAAAGAGGCTTTTTTATTATTATTATTTCAGTATATCTACTTACTTGCTCTGAAATAGAGTGAACGTCTCTTTCAGGAGAAGGTCTGAAACAATAACAGATTATTTGCCTATTTTTCAACTTTTTCTGAAAATGTATAAATTAAAAGCTTTATTTCAGACAAAAGAGTTAAAAAAATAAGAAAAACATGCAAATATTATAATCAATAACATATATAATTGTTATAAGGTTTGTCTGAAAAGGGGTATGAAGAAGTCAACCTTATTTAATCATACTCCTTCACCTTATCCTATGTATTTAAACAGTGTTGAATCAGCATCCTTGCATAGCACACCTCTCTGTATGGGGCAGCAGCTGCAGGTCCAGCACCATCATTAAGTCATCAGGGAGACTCATGTTAAGCTGAAAGGAATTGAAATGTTTCACTCTTGCTTTTTGTCTTGTTTTTTGCTTTCTAGGAAGTTTTAATTTGATTACTTGTGAGGCATACCCAGTTAGGGAGGATCGCCTGTGGGTCGCAGTGTCCTTTTATAGAGACGTTCACCTTGACTTCGAAATAAAGTTCTGTTTTGGGAGAAATTGATAAATCAGAAGAGTTTTCTTAAGACTCTGAGTTCATAATTATAATTTAAAAACCTGTTACCAGAGGGACCAGAGACATTTGCAGGGGTTCTGGTAATGGTGTAGGTTGTCACTCCTCTGGTAGTAAAAGTTGTAGTAATAGTTGTTTTCAGTGTTGTTAGTTGGGTGAACGTAGAGCTTGAAGCGGTGTTAAAGGTGGAGGTTGAGACAGAGTTGGATGTTGCTGTGGCACTCTGAGGGCTGGTGGTTGTCATGGAGAAACTCTCTGGAAAGGAAGCAGTTGATCAGACTTTCTGCACAACTCATGCGTATCATATATCCTCGGAGATGTGGGAGCTCTTTCGTACCAACAGGGGTGGTGTAGATAGTGCTGACGTCAGCTAGCAGCAGCAGATCTCTGAGGTCAGTGTAGACGACTGAAAGGTCGGCGTACATTTCTTTTTGCACAGCTGCAACATCCAACTTAGGGATGACATTAATGTAAACCAGGCAGTAGAACCTGCAAAAAGGAACTCAATATTTAAGTATGAGAAAACATAATAGTGGTATTTAGAGACTTTTTTTTTCATCCTTGTAAACAGAGTCTCTCTGTCTGGTGAGCACCTTCAGGACATGCATTAAATGAATTGTCATTAATATGAGTATTTACCTGGAAATGTTTTCTGGAGCCCACCGTGCCTGCAGAAGAAAAAGACACAGTTTTAAAATCTAATTCTAAGAGTTAGCTTCTCCTAAATGTCAAACATTGCTGCAAGAATGAATTTTAAATTAAGCAGCATAGTTATGTTATTAAAGTGTGTTTATTAAGTATCTATCAAAGCCATTGGAAGGTTAAGCTGCCTGTTATCTATGCATTTCTGTTTGCTTTAAGCAGTTTTCCAGCTGTAACTGTAGTGTGTTTACCAGCCCGTCTTCAGGTGGGGTTTTTATGTGTTCCTTTCTATCGGATCTGCATGAGAGATCACAGACACTTAGTTCACAGTTCATTAGTTCTGCTGTAAAACAAGGTTTAATCAACATAAACCAAAAGGTCAGAGTTGGGAATCTGCTCTTTTTTTACCTGGTTGCTTCAAACACAGACACTCTGTGCAAATAGATGTCAGATGGTAAAACCTTTCTGAGCTGCAGGGAGAAAATATTACAAATAATTACGAGTTCTTTGCAGTTCAGCAAAGGAAATAGATAAAAATATTATTATGTGTAAAAATATCAATTATATTTATGCCTATATTTGTTAGTAATACTCATTTCTATTCAAACCACTACCTGTACTATAATAAAAGGCTCTAAATCTCTCTGTTTTCTCTTCTGTTTGTGTATCTGTTCTGTAACACATCTAAGCTATAAAAAAAGAAATCATTGATTACATCCTAAACAAAGAGGTAGTCATATTTTCTGTTTTTAATACACAATAAAAACTTGAAGATGTGTGTTCTTTTTACCCAGCGATGCGCAATGTCTCTGGCCTGGTAGAGCTCGGTGGTGTTTTTGTCGTAACGCATGATCACAAACTGGACGATGACCTCATAAAAAGACCATTCTGACAAAATTAAAACCAGTAAGAAAAAAGTATTGGGGTTAATATAAAAACAAGCTTACGTTAGTCATAGTTTTAAAGGTTTTTTTTTTATATATAGTTTTACAGAACTTCAATATTCAAGTGTGAAACCTTCAAGTTTACTACCCTTTTTTCCTAACATGTTTCAAATTTATGTTATTACTTTTTTTATGACAAATTAGTGTTTGTGCTGTAAAAGACAGGATATCTATGGAGGATAAAAAGTGCCAAAATTAAATAAATAGATACAGCATTAAATAAATAATTAAATGTGTCAATAATTAATTAAATGTGGAATTAAATAAATAAATTTGTCATTCATTAATTAAAACCACGTCACAATTAAATAAATAAATACAGCGATAAACAATTAATTAAATGTGTAATTCATTAAATAAGCAATTCAATATATAAATGTGTCATTAATTTAATAAAATACATCTTCATTTTATTAAAAAAATATATATAATTATTTCAGTGTGTATTTAATTATTTCATGGTCCTGTGTCGCAGTGCATCGAAACCATTAAAAGAATCTGTCAAACTCACCCATCAAAGTTAGGGGGCGGGGTTAACGCGAATCGAGTCTCTGTAATCGATTTGCTTCGCCTTAATGTGCAGGATGACCAATCAGGTGTTAGATAACTGCCCCCTAACTTTTTATCCTCCATAGCTCAAAACTGTTAAACTAGCTGCTCCTTCTTCTCTAGCTGAATATCGGGGCTATAAGAGCATGACAAGCTGAAACCTAACAGGGCACTGAAACATGCACAGGTCTGTCTGCTGTTATTACCAGCATTGTAAAGTCATACCCCACTTTTCAAAAGCATATATCTTTTATTATATATATATATATATATATATATATATATATATATATATATATATATATATATATATTACAGCTGCAAAGCTACTGGGATTTCTTTTACAAACAAAACATCTGACAAATATGGTTTACATTTGTCCTGCACCTTTAACCCTGATCCACATTAGGGCTTTAGTTGGTAATCCTCTTCAGAAAAACTTTTAGTTATACTTGGGGAGTTATTTCTTCCATCCTAATAGTATTTTATATGTATTGTATTCAGCAAGAGGAATAAAACAGTCATATCTCTTTGAGCGATAAAGGACTGTAAAAACTCTAACCAATCTCTGTTATTCAGTACAAATGGAAATAACCAATCAATACCCCTCCTCCGCCTCATGCATTGGTGATTAACAGTCCTCTGCAATAATGCAATAATCTGCAGGAGCAAATACGCGTCTAAAACAGAAAAAGTGAGCCCGATGTTTAAAAATTTCTGCTGTATACAGTAATACTGGATGGCTTTAACTGAAAATTGCTTTGAAATATTAATTCAAATAAATAAATGCTGCAAATAATCCTCAAAATTCTCAATATCCACGTTTGAAGTATTATACATTTGAAAGGTTATAGTTAATCGGACTGAT
>NW_015150547.1:182863-193583 GCF_000732505.1 Cyprinodon variegatus
CGAGCCAATTTTTTAAAATGTAAGGAGTAGAAAGTACAGATATTTGTGTAAAAATGTAAGGAGTAGAAGTAAAAAGTCGCCATAAAAATAAGTAGTAAAGTAAAGTAAAAATATCAGAAAAATCTACTTGAGTACAGTAACGAAGTACTTGTACTTCGTTACTTCCCATCTCTGCAAACCTCACAGTATCCGTTTTGATAATTTGTGGAGCTAAAATAACTGTTCATAGACTTCTTTTATGATCTGCCTGCTGTTTGTTTAAGCAGGGCTACATGCTGTGCTTTGCATTACCTCACCAGACAGAAAAACTAGTTCCCATCAAACACATGCATTTTAGCAATTTTCTTGTCAACATGCATTACCTAAAACGACAGTAGTAACTAAATATGAATTTAAACGATTTTGGAGCCTAAAGTTCTAGTATCTATATTTCCGTATTGAGTCTCACATCACAGTATGTTTAATTAAGAGTGAGAAAAGACCTGTGTGGCGTGTCGCAGTGTCCATTTGATGAAATGTGTGTCACACGGGCGATGCATGAGTTTTGGGAGCCCAGATACGGCATGTTGGATGATGAATCAGATTAGGTGCACATGTATAGGTGTATTCTATTATGAAGTGTCGAGAGGATGCGACCAATATTGAAAGAGCAATAAAAGGTCCATAACACAGCAAACAGACCAGCATCGGTTGGGTTGGGGGGTAAATGAAACAAAGCTACAGACATCATGGTGAGACATGATGGTGACAGCATCAAGCTTTGAATATATTTTTCTTTTGCAGGGCAAGGCAGCTGGTTAGAGCTGATGGGGGTTAAATAGATATAAATATGAACAACATTGGAAAAAGACTTGAGACCGTGAAGAAGGTTCGCTCTTTTGCAGAAGCAACAAGCCTATCTTTCCAACCCCAGCTACAATATAAGTCTTAAAGTTTTTCTTTTCTTTTTTTATTCTCTGTTGAAATGTTTTTGTTTCTACAAAGATCACTTCTATTAATGAAAAAAGACATAAATTTGCCTCTGTATAGCATCATGTTTATACCTCAGGGGAAAAAGAAGGTCACAAATCTATGATTTATTCAGTCGGCTAATTAAAGCTATACTTTCTTATTCTTTCTAATGGACTAAAATTACTGTAGAGGTTGGATTTTTATGTATCTCGCTCTTGTTGCTTTGTTGCAAAAATGTCAAGGCCTCATCCACGTCTTTAGCCTGGTTGCCAATATGTGTGGAGGGCACTGTTATTGATTGCAGAATGACTTTTATATTTGTTGACTGAAGCACAGATTGCCAGGATTTAATCTGCGGGATATGTGTATAAATTAAGTAGAGCAGTGAATATGAGAGTGGAAAGAGCTGTAAATGGTTTGATGATCCTGACACAGCACAGTTCTCTTCTATTGCATAACCGAATGTAGAAAACTATGATTCCTCCTGCAGGACATGTTTAACACAGAAGGAAAAAAAAGGTTTTAAATTAATAAAAGCCACTCACCACACTGTAAGGTTATGTCACAGACTGGGACACTGTACTCCGTGTCCCAGTTGTCCCACACCCATTTCACCACATCGCCTTCTGTACAGCTCAGTGATGTCACTTCCTCGACGTTGCGCTCTCTTCCCCACATTCTGAACAGGGAGATTTTTCCCAGCATGCCGCTGTAAGGAAGGATCGTGATGGTCCCGTCAGAGATTTTATGTCCCACGCCCAAAGTGAGCGACCCATTGGGAGCCAGTTGGCAGCACACCGTTGGATTGACAGGAGGACTTTTTGAATGAGCTTAGAGAGAAAATCCATAGATAATTCAGAAAAAGTTTCTCAAACAATCCGTTTTTACCACTCAATGCAAAGCCAACCTGCTGTGATGTTCATCAAGTTCCCATTAAGGTAGAGGGCAGGCCTATCCTTCGTATGGGACCAGGTGAGGCAGAGAATGTACCACTCTTTAGACAGGAGGGGAATCCGCGGGGTCGTCCATTCCTCTCCAAACAGCCAAACCACTAAGCGTCCTTGTTTTCCACCCATGCCAAGCTCTGCATACTGAACTTTAGGATGACGGTACATGAAGATTGTCCACGATGACAAACCCTGGGCCTAGAGATGATTCATTTGATGTATTAAAGCATGCGGTCAATCTGCTACAAAGAAAAACTTTCATTCCTCTCCTGTACCTTCAGATTCACATTGACACAGACGGTGAGTTCCTGCAGAGCGGGGATGGAGACTTCAGGCTTTAATTTCCAGTGGCTCTGCCCTGTGGTTAAGTCAGCCACTTTGCCCCACAGACTAGGTGAATTGTCTGTGACAGCCAGATAAACGCCATGGTAAAAGAGGGAAGTTTGTGAGGTTCCTACGCTGCATCCCAACTGCACAAACCTTGTCCTGATTACAATGACAGCATGATTTTAGAGATTCACCGATCCGATATCTGGATCGGATATCGGGGAGGAAATATCAGATATCAGAGATCCATGCAAATGTTATTTCTTTCTATGTGCTGCTTATTTGTTAATAGATTATATAAAGTACATTTTTATCTGTGTGAGTTTGCTACATCAAGGCTAAAGACATGACAATACATATGGTTCATTCAGACAGCAGTTGAATGGGTATCAGATATCAGCTGATGCGCTCAGCCCAGGTGTCGGATTGGATAAGAAAAAAATGGATTTTGCATCCTTACACGATTTTTCTAGTAATCTTTGGTCTTTTTGACCCAGAGGTTAAACAGAGTGGATGTTAGGACTCCAGTCTGTGTGGTCTGTGTGTTTGTCTTCCTTCCTCCACCAGGCGGCGCCTGGTTCTGATTCTCCTCCTCACACACCTGCAAGGGGTTACCTCGTTAACGGAGTGTTCTTAAGCTGCTGACTGCCACTACCTCAACGCCAGAGTGTTTGCCAGTTTTGGGTACTCTAGCCAAGCTGAGTTTTGCTGAGTCAAACTGAGTTTTTGTCTTTGCCTCTCGGCAGGAAATCCTCCTGCAAGCTGGATTTTTTCGGACCTTCTCTCCCTGGAAGGATCTAATGAGCTTCAAACTGAGCCGAGGAACATCCCTTGCTCAGAGCTTCACACTGAGCAAGGGATTCATCTGCACAACAGTCTGTTCAAGTAAATCTGAGTGGCAGTCAGTCTTTCTCCGTTCAACAACTAGCAACCGCATTCTGGGTAACCCTGTTCCGCCATCCACCGTATGAGACAAACACCGGAACACATTCCTCACCTACTGGAGTCTATGAGTCAACTTAATCTCTGAACACGTGAGTCTGCCAACCTATTTTCCTCTTCAAATTCAAGAATCAATTCTCCCACCGAACCTGAACTAACCGCAGTGTCTTTCCTTCACCTTTCAGTTCCGGTAGAGCAGTGTTCAGAGCAACACTGGAATCTCCACCAAACTTCTCAATAAACCTGTTACACTTTTTCCCTGGTCTCTCTGTAATGGTTTCTCTGCATTTGGGTCTGAACTTTAGTTAAACCATGACAGTGGAAACACACCAAGTAGATCTGCCACTGAAGTTCTTCCGCTTTGCAAATTGTTCTTAAAAACTGTTTTAAGGAACTAGTGACGGTTCAAACCAATCAAGACAATTGAAATAGTCATGGGTTGACTACTGGATCCAGATACACCAAGTTGGATTCGTTCTCTGCCAAATATTGTTTTGATTATAGAAAACAAATATTAATTTCCATTTCCACTCGCCCCTTTGTTCTTCCTACTTCCTCCTTGGATAACGTGACAATGGATAACATTGTTTATGTCTGTAAGAATATTTGAAGCATCTTTGGCTGCTTTGCAAGTTCAATCTATGCTTGAGAGGGTGGAGAGGAACACCAGCATCAGAAAAAGTAAGTTTTGTCCTTTTGTACCAACATGTTTGTTTAGGATGGGAAAATGTTATCATTGGCCCAAACTTTGATTGATAATTTCCTTCTATTTGTTCAAGATTTGTCTTTGTTATGCTTATTTAGCGAGGATAAAGACTAAAATAATTTTAAATTTTAATAGTCATCTTTGCAGTATTCCTTTGTTTTATCTTTTCCAGTCCAGATATGTACAGTATAAATCCGACTTTTAGCCTTTATCCACTATGTAAAGAACAAACTTTTATTAATTCTTAATTAATGCTGTAGATAATGCATCATGTTAATGGTAAGCCTAAATTTTTTTTCCAATTGGAAATAATATAGGTATCTTCCAGAAGACATAAAAACAGCGTCGCTGCTTCATGTCAGGGCTCTGGCTGGGACTATCCAACATGTTATTATTACGGCTATTTAAAATAAATCTGTTAGTTTAGTTAGTTATTTAAAAAAATATTACTTTAACGCTAATTCTGTCCAGTTTGTGAATGATTTTGGGCATAAAATGTTAACTTTAATCACTATTCAAACCGTATTCTGGTTTCTCACTACCGTAATAAATCCACACTGACTCCACACTGAGGTCAAACGTGGGTCATTTAACCCACGTTTGACCTCTTGGGAAGTTGAAATGTTTTGTTGAAGAAGTCCTGGGCTTCTTTAACCAGGTCTAAAATGTTGCAAAAAAAAAAAGTTAAAGCTGTTATTTTTAGAAATTTTGCAAACCCACATAATGAAATTATCCTAAATATTAAAAATCCTAAAGCTTATTTCTGTTGCACATAAGAACTGATGTTTTTATCTAATTAGGACAATTCCTCTGTCTGAATATACAGTTATAATCTTCATTTTGTACGTAGCAAAGATTTGGGAATGGAATGAGAATCCTTCAGCTAAGAACGAAGTGAAATATTTTGATAAGGCTGGAGCCATGGATGTCTAATCATTTGCTAATGTGTACGATGTAAAATAAGATGATGTGGCAGACAGGAGATATACAAAATACCTTTTTAACTGTTAACCAGGGCCACTTCCTGAGAGGTGAGCAGCTGCCTTCTGTATATTCTAAGCAATTTGTCTAAACTGAGTCAAATTACAATTTCTATCAGAATCTGTCACCATGCCTCCTGGTTATTTGATACATATAAGCTATGAAATGTTATTTACACAGAGCCTATGTTTAACAAAATATAGTAAATTTTAAAGAGTTTTGATTCTTATTAACTTTGCAAATTCCCAAGATAACTAGCTATAACTGGCAAAAAAGTTATTTTTTTATTTCTCTCAAGTTCCTTGACTTCATTGCTGTGAGCACAAATCAAGCAACTGTCATCTTTTTAGGGTGAGTTCATTACTTTTTTAGCAAAAGTGTATTTAATAGTGCTACACAAATATATTTCAGTTGAATGAATCAAATTATTTTTCTAAAGTCATATAGTTGCTTATTTTTATAGAGTTGTAGCTGCTGGTATGTAAAAAAAAAAAATGAAAGACAGAAAATAGTTCACATCCAGAAAGTTGAAGATACTAAAATCCGTGAATAATTTACTTGAACAAACAGTTCACAGATTGTCCTTTACCTTTTAACATCTGCATGTTTGTTTTTTGGATTATTTTGACATATTTACAACCCAAACTGCAGCTTTCTCAGGCTTTTGAGTTCTCAGCCACACAGATGGTAACCTAACCTATAATAAACCTAAATATTAAGACAGCCTTCTGTTTTTAGAAATGCCAAAACGTCATATATACTCTTATATAAGTCAGTAAAAAAAATTCCTTATTGTAGATAAGTTGTTGTGCCTTAAAGTCAAATATCCTACCTCGCTTCTGAGCCGAGGCTTGACTCAGGAGAAACAAAGTCAGGAATACAGCCAGTTGGTTTTGTAAGAAAACCATCTTAAATCTAAAAATAATAAAATAGAAAGAGAACTGTTATATTTTTCAAATTTAGGTTACATTTTTTTTTTTTTTTTTTTTTTTGCAAATAAAAATAATCATATTAAGGTCAACCAGAGTTTAAAATAAGGGAGGTCTTACCTTCAGCAAATTACCTGGATGGCAAAAGCAAACCTTCAACAAATGTTAAAGGCTCTCTGCAACAGCAGCAGCAGTGACTGTTTGTGCAGTAAAGAGGCATCTGGCTTTGATTTGTCCTGTTGTGTAATTATGTGTGTGCAGAGGACATCGGATAAGGAGACAGGAAAACCAGGTGTGTGTTTCAGCTGCTTCTTTCAACAGTCACTATGGTTTAAGTCGAAGAAAAGAAAATTATTTATTCATAAAAAGCTTTTCTGCTTTAGCGTCAATTCTTGGTTTGAGGAGCAAGCAGATAAAATAAAGTTAATGAAAGTTATCTTTCTCATCAAAACAAAAGCTCCAAAATATAAGCTAGTGCCTTTTTTATATAGGTGGACATTATTTATATAAAACTCGTTTTTTTTCAGGCTTTTTACGATCAGAATGTTCGTATCATTGATTTATCCAACCAAATAAGATATTCGCCATATGAAATATTAGGGATACCAAAGAGATGTGTAGTGGGAAAAAATATTCAACTTTTCACCCCAGTTAAATATACGGAGATCGATGAATTTCACTCAGTCTGCACTTTATTTTTATATCTTTGCAAAGAGAGAACAGTTCTTCATACAGCCCTGGTAATCAGCCCTGTTCTGCCTGGGCCGCGTTTGTTCCCCCTTATTTACAATAATGGAAAGTAGTCAGAGTCAAAACAAATTACAGACACTTTGGTTAAACAGTAACGTTATGAATAAACCATTAGAAGGAATCTGGTTTGTTATGGGAAGAAGCTATGTCTGGTCTAAAAACACCCTCACACAGGGGAATTGTGTGGCCTTGCAGGTGAAACAAACTGAGTGAGTAAATAGGATAAATTAGTATATAAATTAAGCAACACTAAATTTCCGACCATAGGTGTGTTCAGAAACTCTATTCAGATGATTGAAACCAGGATCCATGTTGCCACCAGTGCAGAGCCTCATCAGATATGGCAGCTGTAGGCATTTGAAGGTTCATATTGAGGCAAAGCATTTTAGACTCGACGTTCTTCAGGAAGACGGAAGGAAAACTTCGGAGAATTTTTATTTTCTTCACCTTCCGATTTATGGGAAGGAAAGGGGGGCTCTACCATGAGGTTTGTGCACTGCAAAATATCTAAATCGAGATACCGTAAGCAGAGATGGGAAGTAACGAAGTACAAATACTTCGTTACTGTACTCAAGTAGATTTTTCTGATATTTTTACTTTACTTTACTACTTATTTTTATGGCGACTTTTTACTTCTACTCCTTACATTTTTACACAAATATCTGTACTTTCTACTCCTTACATTTAAAAAAATTGGCTCGTTACTTTAGTTTTGAATCATTTCAATGGAGTTACCGTTATTATTTTTCACGTCATCAATACCAAATTCAATCTAATTGGATGGGAATCTACGTTGCATTTGACGCACCACTACAAGATGTGTTGACAGATTCGGCGGTATTCATTCGCGGCAAATCATTGCAGCTTGGTGGCGGTGGCGTTAGCATAGTAGTATGGACGACGAGATGATTGAAAATGAACACAACGGAGATCTAGTCCTATTGGCAGACATCCATTTAAAATGTAGGCAACGGCATGAAAAAAGTGGTTTCTACTTTTACTTTTATACTTTAAGTAAATTTACAAGCCTGTACTTTGTTACTTTTACTTGAGTAAAGGAGTTTAATCAGTACTTCCACTTTTACCAGAGTATTTTTTAACACAAGTATCTGTACTTTTACTCAAGTACGGAAAGTGAGTACTTTTGCCATCTCTGACCGTAAGTCATTCTTTCTTAAAATAAGTGCATTTGTTCTTTAATTGAGGAGGTAAAAGAGACATTTTGCCAATGGAACGAGACAATTTACACTTAAAATAAGATTGCATCGTCTTATTTCAAGTGCATATTACCTAATTATCTTATTTTAAGAGTAAAGTTACTCATTCCATTGGCAAACTATCTCATTTACCTGCTCAAATTAAGGGTGAATACGCTTAATTTAAGAAATTTTTACTTATTTTTAGATCGTTTTTGCAGTGTGGTACACCAACGAGGCATCCTGTGACCACTCAGGTCTTGCTTGATTGAGTGGAAGTGTAATCGCAGTGTAATCGAATTATAATTGAGAACATGTTACATACAGTATACCTAAAAGAACTTCAAGAACTGGTCAAATAAATCTGCCAGGACGAAGTGAAGAATACTTTAAGAATAAAGGTTAGCTCATTAAATATCAAAACTTTTCATAAATTTGGTATGATTGTCAATAAAAACGTAGCTAAACACTGTATTGAACAGAGGTCCTTATTATAGAAAAACATTTTTCAGAATAACGCAGATGTAATAGATTAATGGGAAATAATAGGTTGGAAATGTATTCAAACTCTGCCTGCATAGTTAGGATTTAATGACATTGCTGGGAATATATTGGAATGAAGGTGACATGAATACTGATTAGTTAAAAACCACAAACTTTCAGCAGATTAATATCTTCCTGAACTATCACAGCCCTCATTAAAGCCTCTTTTTTATTTTGTTGTTAAACTTGAACAGAGATCTAAAAATGTTGAAGCACCAATCTTTGTCTTGTCAGTGCTTATTTTTTATTTCCCTCACTGTAGATTTGATGGCTGCTTAACTCACAGCAGACCTTCAAGAACCTCCCTGCTTCCTTTGCTTGTTTGACTGATTCTATTATGAAGGCAATCTGCTCCATGTCAGCAGTAAACTTGTAGAAATACAACAAACACCAAACAGGATTTTATAGAAAGTTTATTAGATTTTTCTTGAGAAAAACATCAAGATATATATCAGCTTAAGATAAATGTGTCTATCATGAAGTAAAAACAGTTTGCTGAAGGTTTCATAAGCACCTCTCCTTTTGCAAATGCTTTAACAAAACATGTTAAAACTGACTTTAATAAAGGTTTACTTTAGCTTTAAAGGCACTAAAATGATCAGTTATTTATATTATAAATGAACAAAAGTAACTCTACTTAAACGATGCTCATATATTTAGTTCTTCTGACATCCTGCAAAAAAAAAAGTCAAATTTGACTTAATGCTAGTTTCATGCTGAAAGATACAGATTCTTCATCCTTTTTAGGTGAAAACAGATCAACAGATAATTATTCGGCAAAATTTTGGTTGAAGGTTTTATAAGCATCAGAAAGTCTTTAGTTAGGGTTTATCCTTGAACATAACAGGAACAGATAACAGGAAGTTGAAATTTGGACTTTATTTGATGAAGATGGACAGAGAGACTGTTGACCATCATTCCTTGTTGCCGCATTCAGTGCAGAGGATGTCTTGACCTTTGGCCACGAAGCGTTTGTTGGACAGACTGAGGGAGCATCGCTTGCAGTTGAAGCAGTATTCATGCCAGGAGCTGCCCTCAAAGTTTACAACATTCACTCCTTTACCAAAACCTGCAGAGAAAGGAGGGAGAAGTTTGAGACAGAGCTTTTTCTACCTGTGTGGGCGTGTATTTATTACATGGTGGGGACCATTTTCCATAAATCTTAGCATATCGTGGGGACTGGGTGCTCTAGTGTCCGGTCCCCAAATATAGCAGCTATTTTATGCTTTGGTGTTAGGTTTAGGACTTAAGTGTGAATTGAGTTAGGTTAGGATTAGGATTAGGTATGAACCAGTAATGGTTTGGGTTAGGGTCACGGATAGGCTGTAGAAATGGGTTAGAAATGAATGGAAGTCAATTGAAAGTCCCCACGAGGATAGAGAACCAGATATGTGTGTGTGTGTGTGTGTGTGTCACCGACATGCTAAAGGGTATTTTGCTGTGAGTGGGCTTTCATGGATTTTACTATTTTATTTTACAAATATTAATAAAAAAGACATAATTTCAGTATTTATTTGCTGTCAGTACCCGTCACTCAGTTACCAGTGAATAAAAGCACAGCCTGCTTCCTTCAGAGGGGATGTTAACGGTAAATAGTTGATGTAAATATCCTGCTGTTCTATCTAAGACTCAGAGTCCGAGTTACTTTTGTTCTTATTCAATTCAAGAAAAAAACTATCTGAAAAGGGAAAATTATTATGAAAGTAAAATAGATCTATTGGAGGGAACACATTTTCACACTGATAGCAAAAACTGATGTTAAAGGTTTTGTGAGAAAATACCTTGTCATAGAATTAATAAAAGATAAATTGATATCTCAGCATAACTGGCTGTGAATTAGTCCGCCCAGGACACTTTTGTCACATCAAGAGAAAAATCCTCAATCGAGAGCAAATACTAAGGTTTTAGAGAGAGAACAGAAAAGTTTTGAAGTATTTTTGATAGAAAAAGTTTTCACTCAGATTGCAAAAAATAAATAAAGATATTTGAGAGTAAAAATATACTTTTCAGAGGGTTTTTTCCATTGGTAATCTTTTTCCAAATGTTAATTTATCTATTGATTTCAGAAAATACTTTCTCTCAAAACCTTTTCTTTATTCTCAAATAACATTGGTTTTGTTTTTAAAGTATTTATTTTTCTTTCCAAATTATTTTACCCTTTCAAATTGCTAATTTTTTCTTGAATTTAATAAAAAAAACAAAAATAAATGCATTTGGAGAAAGTTGTGGAGATTTAGAAAAACCAAGCAAAGCTATAAAACAATACAGAATAGAATTCAACTTTATTGCCATTACACTGTCACAAAGCAACAAAATGTAGTTTTCATCTACCCAGAAGTGATATACAGGATATAAATATTCATGTAGTAGACTATAAATGGTTTAAAAGCAAGAAAACAAGAGTAATTTTAAGAGGCTATAAAATAAAATATGAAAACTATATATATA
>NW_015150547.1:193780-197106 GCF_000732505.1 Cyprinodon variegatus
TATATATATATATATATATATATATATATATATATATAGCCCATTTCATAACTTTTGAAGACTGCAGGGGACTTTAAACTGCTGCAGAGCTACACCTTCACCTATGGGGGCTGTAAAGACATGGTACATTTTTTAGATTTGTATTAATTAAATATTCTGAAATCCATTTTTTTCTTTCCTTTTACTTTTAAGTATAAATACTACTGGAATTAATCGTACAAAGACATCTGGAAGCAGTCTACCTACTTACCACTAGGTGTCACCAGCAGCTGCAGGTTAAACCTGGTTCTAAATGAGGAACTTTATTCCACACAGTTTTATGTGAATGAAAACATTTTAGTTTTTCTCTCTGCATTTTTACTCTTTGTCTTAAATAATAGAAAATCAAAGGAATATCTTTCTTTTTTATTTGGTGGATTGTTTAGAATGTGAAGAGAATAATTAATTTATATTATTTAGTCTCATACTGGTAAACAGACTGGCTAATCTGGGATAGAAAGGCAACATTTCTTATCATCTGCAAGCTTTGGAAACCAAAGTGTAAGTGTTATCTGTTTTCAAATGTAATCTGTAAATAGATTTAAAACAAACATAGTTGGATTATTCTGATCCTGCTTTGTCATGAGCTCCAGAGAGAGTTGCAGTTTGAGCCGTACCTGTGATCGGGTTCTGGCAGGCGCTGCATTTCTTTGCCACTGAGCTCTTGTAGCAGTCCACACAGAAGACCTGGTCCTGGTGGGTGGTGAAACTGGAGCCAGCCAGAGGCTTTGAGCAGGAGCTGCACACGAAGCAGTGGCTGTGCCATGGCTGCTCTTGGTAGTTCACTCCTCCAGAGGCTATTGGCTGCAGACACAAGTGTTATGATCTGCTTAAAACGTGCTTAATGAAAGGGAACTTTCAGTTTAGCTTAAAATCTGGTTTAGATTTAGTCTAATTCAAACTCCGAATCCAACACTAGATTGTCTGATTCAGATCTAATGATTTAACGACAAAAATAATTTTCTGTTATAATAAAACAAATGTAGAAAACTATTTCAGTTTTTGACTCTACCACAAAAAAAAACAAAAAAAAACATGAATCATTTCAGATTAAATGTAGTCAGATAAGCATGAAAGGTTTTAATTACTTTTTTGCAGCTGACACAGATCTTGGCAAATTTCTCATCGTAGCAGGGGTTGCAGTAAACATCATCTCCCTTGGTGAGGAAGCTCTGCGATGCTATGGGTCGCTTACAGCTGCAGCAGGTGAAACATTCATCGTGCCACGAGTTCCCTTTATATGCCACGCTCTCAATGCCTGCAGAAGATAAGGAAGCATCATAATTTGATTCTAACGTTTTGATAATTAGGTGTTTCTGATGATTATCCTGCATGTTTTTTTCACATTTTTTTGTTATGATTTATTGCACTTTGAATTGCTTTGCTGCTGGAAAGTGTTACAGAAACTCAGGACGACTCCTACTGAGGACGGACATTAGAACTATGTTGGTTTCTGCACATTTTTCATGAAAAGTTTTCATTTTTTTCCACCCAAAATGCTAATGCTGCCCATTAAAATAATATATATATATATATATAAAATTATTATTCATCTAAGATACGTATTTTATGACTGTCTAGCTTCACACATATGAGTGTAAAACTATGCAGACTGATGAGCAAAACCAGGATACAAGGAGAGATGGAGAGCAATATATATGGAAAGGATGAAGGAAGGATGCAATGGAAGAAGGAAGAAAGACAGGATACTAACAGATGCTGAGGCAGGAGGGACACTGCAAAAAGGAATGAAGGGAAGGAGAGAAGGAGGAATAAAGAAAGCACAGGAGTGATTGTGACAGAAAGAAAATGAAGAAGTAGGAGGAGAGGAAGGGAAGGAGGGAGAGATAAAAGAAAGAAAGAGAAAAGAGACAAAAATTTGGAAGGAATGATGAAGGGATATAAGGAAGAAAGGAATTACAGAAATAGAAAGGACACAAGAATAGGGAAATAAAATAGATAAAGTGTTAGAGATAATCTGTATTAATCAAACAAATATTTGTTTAGGGTTAAAATATTTAGGTCATTAGACATAATAGACATTTATGTTTCTCCTTTAATTGTGGATATTTTTCCTACCCATACTATAATACTATAATTTCTATATGTTTTATTTAATCTCCCTCAAATGTAAAATGAGTTGCAGAAAAGATCAGTTTGTTAGGATAAAGTTGATCCTCTGCAGAAGTTATCAGCTACCAGGTGAATCAGTCCTACCAGCCAGTATGGGTTTATAGCAGCTGTGGCAGCGCGGAGCAGCATCTCTGGAGCAGCATTTCACACACATGATGCGCTCATCCTTGGTGTTAAACGGCTCCTTGGCCAGAGGCTTGTAGCACTTAGTGCAGCGGAAACACTCCTCATGCCAGTGACGCCCTCTGTGGCTCAGCTCCTGGGGGGAAGGAAACAGGTTTCTCATGAGGTCCGTGGAGGCATTCTTCCTCACAGTTACGTTCATCTGAAGGAACGCACCTTCGTCTCCACAGAGATGGGTCTGTGGCACTCGGCGCATGAGTTGGCGCAGAACTTGGTGTGACAGCGAACGCACACCGGCTTCCCCTCGCTTCGGACAAACCTCTTCCCAGCAAGATCCTCGCGGCAGTAGAAACAGTGCGAGCTGTCCGCCATCGTCACTATGACGCAGACTCAGACCTACAGCAACAAAGTAAGATGTTCTGTTATCACAAAGCCAACTTGATACACCAATGCTTAACTTATCATAGATTCCTCACCATAATTTGTTCTAAATAAACAAATGACCTATTTAAGTGTTTATTCAGTTAGTTGTTTGAACTATTTTGGCAAATAGGAATCTGTTTTGTGGATCATTTCAGTCCCTTCTGTTTCCAGGATATCAACAGGGAACTGAACGTGAATTTGATCTGAAATGTACGGAAGAGGACTAGGGCCACTAGAAAAAAGAAAAAGTTAACAGATTTTTTTATTTTATTTCAGTTTAATATGGGAAAAAAGTCAGAATTCTGATTTTTATCTCAGAATTCTGACTTTAATCTCAGAATTTTGGATCTTAATGTAGATGGGCACCATGATGGAAGAGATTTGGGAGCACCCAGCTTCACTGACAAAGATGTGAGTTGTTTGAGGTGGCCAGTGACACATTGGTGGAAAATAACAGAATTAGGCACCTTTTTACGTGCCAGAGGGGTCCCCTCATTAATGGAGGAGCAGAAGGTCATTAAAACAAGAGAGCTAGTCTCTAAAACAGACATGGCTATGGCTTGATGCTAACATGTTTGTTATCTGTCAAAATTCTGAGTAAAAAGTCT
>NW_015150547.1:197232-199682 GCF_000732505.1 Cyprinodon variegatus
ATTTCAGTTTAATATGGGAAAAAAGTCAGAATTCTGACTTTTTTCTCAGAATTCTGACTTTTTTCTCAGAATTCTGACTTTAATCGCTGAATTCTAGCATCAAGCCATAGCCATGTCTGTTTTAGAGACTAGCTCTCTTGTTTTAATGACCTTCTGCTCCTCTATTAATGAGGGGACCCCTCGGGCACGTAAAAAGGTGCCTAATTCTGTTATTTTCCACCAATGTGTCACTGGCCACATCAAACAACTCACATCTTTGTCAGTGAAGCTGAGTGCTCCCACATCTCTTCCATCATGGTGCCCATCTACATTAAGATCCAAAATGCTGAGATTAAAGTCAGAATTCTGACTTTTTTCCCATGTTAAACTGAAATAAAATGTAAAAATCAGTTAACTTTTTTTTTTTTTTTGTGGCCCTAATCCTCTTCCGTAGAAATGTGTCAAAAATGTGACGGTTTATTTTATTGTTATGGCTCAGATTTGCTCCTGGTTCTTATCTTAGATAGATGGTTCCTAAAGAAGCTCATAAAATGCGAAAATAAAAGGTTATGGTTTAAAAAAGTGTCACAGAAGTTCAAAAGGACAAGTTCACACCCGTTGATCTGATAAAGATTGACTGAGGTAAGAAAACCTCATTCCTCACACTTCAACTTTACATTTGTATAAAATTAATCATTTTACAGAAACAGTTGATCCAATAAATCATTTCTAATACAATTTAAAAGGGGTTTCAGCTGCACTTAAATGAAAAATAAATGAATAAACGTAAATGAAACAGGAAGTTAAGTCTTGACTACTGCTGTTTTCCGATCTTTGCATCCATTTCCTTTCATATATCAGCCTCTTCTTGTTCAAGTTTAGTCTTTTGTGTTTTTTTTCAACCTCTCAACTTCACAACTTTTCTCTTTTAGTTGTAATGGCAACAAAGTCAGTTTTTAGGGAGGGACTTCATTTTGCACAAATTGAGAGCTTTTTTTGAGAAGAACATCTTTTCAAACATTAAACTTGGTCTAAAACTAAAATTACACTGTTTTCCATAATATCCTTCATAATAATGAGTATAACTTTGTAACTGTTGCTTATTTCTAGGCGTTCTCTGACCTATGCCAAACCATATAAAGTCCTCTGTATTTAAAATACTATAATAAGTGTAATAACTTTCTTTGACTAGAACCATAAATCACCAGGTTGAACAGAATAGCTTTGATCAAAGAGATGATTACAGGGTTAGGACTTCAGATGTTAAATTAAACACTTTGAAATTTAAATGAATACGACAGAAGAGGCTCAAATCAATGATGCATGTTTGAAATCTTTTCCTTCATTTATTTCCTGCACAGTTCACACTGGCTGGCTGCAAGGAATTCTCCCAAGCTGCTGCCAGAGAGAGCGCTGTGTTTGTGTCGCCACAGTGAGGTGAACACATGAAGGAATGCCTGGTATGACGTGAGTGGTGAGATCTGCTGACAGCTCTACACAGAAATGCTCCGTGTTGTACATGAACCACTCCCATAAACGACCCACAAACTATTAACTTCTGTTCACAGCAACATGCCAGACTGGCCAAAGGAGGAGATCCTGGTCAGACGGTACGCAAGCCTTTATATCTGGGGCTGAATTCTTGTTAAATTATAGAAGTAATCATGGGCTGAGTTCTTGGATTTAGGAACCAGTGGAATTTGGACTGTAAAAGATGACAGTAGGTATCATACTGGACTAGTGTTGGTTGCTGCTCTCTGAAACAGGGGCTCAATGGGGTTAATTAAATCCAAACGTCACGTATTGCATTAAAATAAAATCTTGAAACCTAAGAAATGCCTGAAAATAGCTACTGTGAAATGCTCTGAAATAACAAACTCCAGAAACCACAGCAAGAGTTCAGGCCCAGATGTCCGTTCTGACTGAATGATCACTTCACCAGATCGACTCATGAGGAAAACCTCCTCGCTCTCTGGTCACTGTCAGTCAGAAATCCATGAGTGTTTTAGCCAATCAGCATCGAGCAGCCAGCATCACGACCTGCCCCTGCTCCATAGAAACCCTGAGAGCAGGGATGCTCTGGTCCAGTCCTAAAGAGCTAACATCCTTTAAACTTTAGATGCATCTTTTCTCTAAAACACCAACAAAGTTGCAGGATAGTCAGGCGCGGATTCAGGCGGGGGCGCGGGGGGGGGGCGCGCGCACCCTTTGGGATATGGCAAGCCGAATGGGCCATTAATCGTCCGTACAATAACGTCAGCTTCACGCAGCTCGCGCAGCTCCAACCCGTATTTTACGCGAGCGCGCGTTTTTTACGTCACCGCGCATTTCCAGCCAGAACGCGCGGTGACGTAAAAACCGCGCGCTCGCGTAAAATACGGGTTGGAACTGCGCGTTATTGTACGGACGATTATTGGCCCAATCGGCTTGCCATACCACAATGTCGTCGTTGCGAGCACGAGGAGACCTGG
>NW_015150547.1:202879-204417 GCF_000732505.1 Cyprinodon variegatus
TGTAGGAAGCCTGGTGACGTATCTTGGCGTTATATATCCAATCAGGGGCTGTACTTTCTCGCTGCTTATCTCAATAGACGGAGGTTCAAACCTCAAAAGATATTTCTCATAGAGGCTGATCGCCAGAGTCCCTCTGAGTCCCAGAGCGGAGGGGAGATTACGTCCCAGAACGGAATAAACAGCTGATTAATGCACATATTTGACGAAATGACTACATTTATGAAGTCTGACAATGCATAATGTACCAATAATTTTACAATAATTTTATCCTCCCTAGTATTCAGTGATAAATCACCACTGCAATAGACCTCTGTCACATGATTTAGGTAGATTAAAAAGATTTGGCACAAATCCACATAATCAGCCAATGTGAGGTGTATATATACAACACTTTACATGTAGAACAATATAAAATCCACACTTCAGAGATAACTCTTCCTTTTTTGTTTTTGCTTTTAAGATACATATAAAAAAAACATTTCTCTTTTTTTCTCTGATTTGATGGTTTTATTTTAGAAGAAGGAACAAAAAAGTCTGTCTTTACAATACCTTTAATAAACTGGTGACATGGTATCTGTAGTTGCACTGTTAGGACATTTCACACATAAATCGCAGCATAAAGTGTTTCAGTTTTACTTCATTAGGATATTTTGAATGGATGTAGGACCATTTATGGGGAAACACATGAAAAAAGATGGAAGGAGAGCTTTTCATACAAAGAACAAATGTGCTCAGTGAAGACGCATATAAAACACTCCTCAAATAAAATGTCTTTGATGCAAGTTTATAAAAACCTTTTCAGTCTTGGACTTTATAAATGAAGTGAAGCAACGGCGAGGGAAGACGAGGTAACATGACATATATCACAAGTAGGGGTAAACAGGCAGACCAGAGACCCTGCAGTTTACATCAGGAGGGGAAATTATTGATTTACAGTATTTTTATTTATTTTTTTTTTTACCATCTTTGCAGAGAGGATGTGAATTCAGAAAAGAACTCTAGAGGTTCTTATTGCACGTTAACACAATATGAAGCTTCTGGTTTAACCTTTTTTTCTCTGTGTGTCTGAGCTGAAGGAAGGAGAGTATTGAAATTCAGCAGTCAGGTTGAATATATAACAGTATTTCAATTTGTTTTCCATCTGCCACATGTATAGTATTAACTTAGACAGACTTTTTAGTGTCAAATATGTGAGAAAATGAAAATATGAGCCTGGCTTGATAATCCAAAGCAGGTAGAATGAGTGATTTGTTAAGAGGAATGTGTCTGAGATCATTAGAGCAACAATGCTAGTCTGAACAGGAGCAAAAATGACTTCTTTCAGAATAATAAAAAAAAAAAGATTTTTTGAGTTTGCCCCAATATGGGGAATTAAAATGAGACGAAGCTCACCATAGAGATTGTTTAAGTCTAATTGTATGGTGCCTGTTTTTGAAATTTCAATGCCTCCTCTTCTTCACTGGATAAAATGCTTCTCATTATAAAATCAAATTTAAGTCTTCTATATGTTTATATAGAGTAAGATTAATATATAGATA
>NW_015150547.1:209072-211158 GCF_000732505.1 Cyprinodon variegatus
ACTTCGTGTGGACGGGGCCATAATCTAAAAGATTTTTCTTGAAATACAATTTCAAACTATATTCGAATCAGCAATAAAACTCTCCAGCGGAGAAAAAATAAATTCTGTCAATGTTTATAGGAAACCAGGAAGTAAAGTACATTTTTCTATTTTACCCAGAGTCACAGTGCTGTTTGATACAGGTATGTGACTGAATAGATAAAAGAGGAGTAAACTGGAGACGATTCTATTGTTACGGTTATTTGTTTAGTTTCCTTGTAATTCATCACTTATTAAAAGCAAAGAAAACGCAGCAGAGCCATTGTTTGTTGAGTGGGTAAGGCACCTCATCCGTCTAGACATACTGCAGACTACACATTCTTTGCTTACCCTAGTATTCAACTTTGCATACTTGCAATAAAATACCTTTAAAGTATCTGCTCTTTTTTCCCCTTAAAAGACACACAACCCTGAAGAAAAAGTCCGGCTTTAATCTGCCACGTCGAGAACAGCATAATTTAAATAGTGCAGAGTAGATCATAATGATGAATGGATGTCAGGAGTGTAGAAATGTTATCTGATGGGAAGCGAACAATGGCTGACAGGAAGCCAGTATCCAAACAGGGGTAAAACAAATGTTCCTGCTTGCCTTTACTAACAAACTTCCCACTATCATAGAATAAATGTTATAAAAAAAAAAAACTTCTTTCTAATCCTAAAAGGAAAGCTTGTACTTCTTTTCTTCTGGTACACTATTTACTTGGCTAAAATCAATTATCAGCATAAGTCAAATATGGTTTTCTAAATGCCTTAAAATTGGAACAAATCTGACTAAAAATACGCTAATGGTCTCTGAAAACGGCTGCATGATCCATAACAGGAACTATGAGATATGGAGGTACATATGTGGCTAAAGAGTGTTTAATTTTTGCAGATTTCATCCTTTCCTTGGATAAGAACTGATCTAATTTAAGTATTTTTTAAAGACTTTGTACTTAATGGATGTTTACTGTAAGCATGAAGTCCAACTCAATTCCTATAATCATTTTCATCTCCCTTCAAATCCGATTGCAGCCTACCAAACCTAAAAACTGGAATAAAACTCAGATGTATCTGCTCTGACAGAGACCCAAAAAACAGACACCAGGTCATGAATGTTAGAGCAATTTGTTCAAATATATTGTGCAAGAGACCAGCAGAGAATGAGGCTAGATTAACGTCACTTGACAAAGTGGTAGAGTGTGAGTAATTTTAGAGTTTCTGCTTGAACAGATCGTGTGTGTGTGTGTGTGTGTGTGTGTGTGTGTGTGTGTGTGAGTTGGCATGAGCTTACTGCTAAAGAATGTGGTGGAAAACTAAGACAGGAAGTCTCCATCAGGACTTTTAGGCTGGCACAATCCGACTACACACAAACACACACTGAAGTGTTTAACCTGACTTCTCTTACTCACTGTTTGCATCCTGACTCCACACGACTCATTTAGTTTGAGCTGCAGGTGTGACCACAGAGATAAAGACTTGTTGGGACTATGTTAGGATTTTTTTGGTGTTTAAAAAAAAAACTGGAGGAGTTGAGGAGTTGACAGGGTTTGTTTCTTCTACGTTCTTTTCTTTCTGGAATGAATTCACAAAACAGATTGCATTAAAACACACGCAGGAGCAAACATGCCTAACTGGATGAAGCATAGAAGATCCATTTGCATCTCTTTCTGTGTGAGGCTGTTGTCCTCCTTTCCATCAGATCCAGTTAATGGAATGAAACAATCTAATTTTTTTACTTGTTTAAAAAAGAGAACCCAAGGCTCTGTCCAACGATGGATGACCTGGGAAAACGTGAAGCAAATAACAAAACGAGCTGCAAAAGCATGTGTAAGGCAAACTAAAACAATCCCAAAACAAGCAAACATGGAAAAAATGCAACAACAAAGCCAAACAAACATGCTGCAAAAAACGCTGCAACCTCTAAAAATAGAAAAAATACTGCAACAACAAACAAAATGCTGCAGTCATAGAAAGAAAATGTTGCAAATAGTAATAAACAGCAGCAAACACATGATGGAAGTGCTCCAGAACACTAGAGGAGTAAAAAATAAATAAATAAATAAAT
>NW_015150547.1:213371-214232 GCF_000732505.1 Cyprinodon variegatus
TCGGATCGGAAGTGCAAAAACCTGGATCGGGACATCTCCAGACCAGAGTGTTCTATATATTAATTAGGGTGACCAGATTTGGGGTTTTGAAAAGGAGGACAGCAGCACCCCTGCACCTCCAGTCACCTGGGGTGCTGCTGGCTGGGCTGGGTTCGGTCACTCCGTCCGCCCATCCCCAAAACAACCCCCCCCCATTCTCCCGAGTGGTAGCTGACTTTACACAAGTGAATAAAGTGAATATGATTGATTATCAAGGGGGCGGGATTGTTGTGGCGTAAGGTTCACAAGCAAGTTTGGTTGTAGTGCTAGTAGGTTCCCAATGGGAAATTACATTGGGAACAAATTACCAAGTAGCACTTAGCAACGACACTGTCAAGGAACGCTATGGACAGCGGAAACATGCAAGAGGAGGGGAGTTTTGTGTCGGAGGTCATGGATGAGTCTCCTCCATCATACATACATTTCATATATTCCTTTTCCACAGCCATTTTGAAGTGCACTAACATTTAACTTTTAGTGTGACCACAAAAGTAAAAAAAATCCCTCTCAGAGAGTCTCAGAATGCCCCATTTTAGCCCCATTTAAAAAAATAATAATTCGCACCGCAGAAGGGGATGAGGGTACCCCCCCCTTACACCCCCCCAACCTCCCATGCTGCTCCCTCATACCTAAAAATCCTAGAAAAAGCCCTGATATATATATCTATCTGAGATCTGATTGTTCCTTATAATTCTAACAGAGCACTTTGCTCTCAATCTGCAGGTTTACTAGTGGTTCCCAGAATTTCTAAAAGTAGAATGGGAGGCAGATCTTTTAGTCATCAGGCTCCTCTCCTATGGAACCAACTACCAGTTTAAGTCC
>NW_015150547.1:215461-216906 GCF_000732505.1 Cyprinodon variegatus
ATCCTGAGCTATCTCTATAGTTATGCTGCTATAGGCTTAGACTGCTGGAGGACATAGGACTTTTTCGTCATTCTGCTACAGTCTGTCTCTATTCTCAAATTGGGGCTGTATTCTGAAAGATGGATTATGCAACCATTTAACTTAGTTAAATAAAAAATAAAACAGATTTGTTTACACAGTTCCTTTAGTCTTCATGCAGATTTATTTATTGGTGCTTTACTCAATGATCTCTACATAATTAACCTCTGTACGTCGGTTCATTTCACAGTCATTAGGTATGCACAATATAATAATACATAAATATATACTTGATAAAACAATCAGACACAATCTCCTCACTAGAGGAGAGGATGAATTTCACAGCCCTTCCTTTGTGTCAGCCAGTAATGAATTGCAATATATCAATAAACTGAATTAAATTGAATTTTTTGAGTGTGACAGCCCCTGACCTATAACTTTACTCCATATACTGTAGTTATGAGATTAGCAGTCTCTTTGTCACTGGATACCTACTAAGGGGTTACTGAAGTTATCTCAAATTGTTCATAGACTTTGTAAAGTTTTACACTGGATGCCCTTCCTGACACAATCAAAAGGCAATCTGTTTATTGAGCATCCTGTTTGGTATGAATTTCATTTATTCAGTTTGTTTAGCCTTCAGCTTTGTTTTAAAGTTTCTGAAGCCTCAATGGAAAAAACTTTGGCAATTCACAGCTAGCAACTTTATAATTTAGCCATCTTTTTACGAGGGCTCACTCTCGTGCAGACATGTCAGGAGTGCTGCATGGGGATTTTAATCCTTTTGGAAAGCTGGCTGGTTTGAAGGTTGGCTGAAACTTCAAAGACAATATCTTTACTTGAAACCACAAAATGATAGATTTTAAACCAATTCTCTTAAATAATTTTTCAGGAATCCCTTTAAATACAATTCTGAAAAAATTGTGTTTATTTTGTTATGATGTTGCTCTGCTCTTTTTTCAGCATTAAGGTAGAGAAAAATGTTTGACAAGCGTACAATTACTGAAGAAATATAAAGCTGTTGACTTGCATTTTTCACAATTATCTTTCTTGACTACATAGCCAACACTGAGAAAGCCTAAAATGAACATTTGTTTTTATAGATCTACTTTTGAAATATTTATATCTACAAAGCTTTTGTCTATGTGGAGCGTTATAGTTACTAATCGATGAGCCAGTTTAACTTTTACAGTGTTAAAAATAATAAATATCACCATGTGTTCATCACAATCTCCTACCAGTATGTCTGCACACTTCTAACCAAACACCTACTAACATAATATCCATTTTTACTGTGGAGCCTGTTTGCATAGAACAACTTAAACATTATAATTTCCTCGCTAAGAGAAGATTTACCTCAAACATTTCCTTGATAATATTTATGATTCCTATAACTGTTTCAGACCGGATCAGCTAAATTAAATTAA
>NW_015150547.1:218002-220542 GCF_000732505.1 Cyprinodon variegatus
TTTGCCTGACCTGGCTTCAGACTCCTGCATGTTTCCCCCCGGGGCAGCAGCGACTAGGATGCTTCCCCCGCATGTTGTTGGCAGCCCACCAGCTGGATCCTACCTCGTTCTCTGACTATGGACTGAACTTGTAAACCAGGTTAGTGACTCACGTTCTTAATCTTCTTCTTAGATTTAAGTGGTCACTAACCCCCGTTTCCTTTCTGCAGAGCTACTCCGATCCACCAGTTTTAAATAAATACTTTTGAGCCATCCCACTGTCTGTCTTGCCTGAATATCTTGTCCTTCTTCTCAGTATCATGACGGAAATATAACATTTGCTATTTGTAGAATATGTTCTCCACATTCACCAATCAACAAATCATGCATTTGTCTGAGTGCATCAGAGAACCTATTTTCAAATCTAAAGTACTTTAAATGACATACTGTGATTCAGTTTTTATGGCTAAGAGCCAAAAGGCTGTAGTAAAACACAAAAAAACACTTTAAATCCAAATGTTGATCTTAACCATTACAGCATCTTTAATAAATGTGCGATATAGAGATGGTAGGATGTCTTTTGTGGTTAAACATGTTGGAAAGCACAATAGAGCTTTATATTCAGGAATATTCAGATTTCCTTCTGTAATACGATCCAATATTTGAAATATTCAGAGTGCCTTTGAGGTTTGCAGTCCCGCTTTAAGTGCCCACAATCACACTGAGAGTCCCCACCCCTGATTCCAATCGTGCTATATTAAAAATAAATACAAAAGTGTTTAGAGCTGAGCTGCGAGTTCATCTAAATGTTTTTGCCTGATAATGACAGATTTGTTTTATCTGGCTCTGGTGAGCCAACATCCCAGTAAAGCTCATATAAGAGATCGGAGTCATTTAAAAAAAAAAACACCAAACCACAGGATGGAGATGATGACTTTAGCAGAAGTATAACCCATCCCACTCTGTCTTGTGTTACACACTTCTGTGTCTGTTTCAGAGTCCCTGTTTTGTGACGTCTGCTAAAGCAATGGTGTTTCTGACCAAGTTTAATGGTGTTTCTGTGATATCTTCGGAGAGAGAGATTCTGTCCTCTGTTACACAAAACAGTCACAATCGGTGAAACTTCAAAGGTCCTCAGCTGAAGTTATATAAATCTTAACTTTTGTAAGATTTCCCATGAGCTGGTTGGACTCCAAATTGTTTCAATGTCCTCATAAATCTCTAAAAACTTTCCAGTAAATCGTATGAAAGCATTTTGTTAGAATTGAAAAACAGACTGGTTCAATAAATCAAGTTTAAAAACTCCTGAAGGCACAAAAAAACAAAAAACAAAATCAACCTTTTTAAATCTAAATTTTGAAAATTGTGTAAAACAGTTCACCATCTGCTGTTCTTTTAACACTCTGCCAGGTAGTTTGATTACATGTTCTGCCAAAGCTCTCTTTACTACTCGTTTTAACTCTAATACATCACTCCTACCCTAAAACTCCCCAGACAGTCCATATAAACAAACATTTCAATGGTTGGTTGATTGAACATACATTTTTCCTTTCACCTTATGCACATGAAAGGCACAGTTTGGATACTTGACTTTTTTGGTTTGATCATTATTTAAAACTATTTGTTCCATAAAAATATTCTTAAAATTTTGCATTCATGTTTCAAACAATAATCGACCTACAAGGGTTGTGCACATTTTAACAGAAAGCTTACCGAACAGATTTTTCAATGTAATGGTTTTATATGTGTAGGTTCAATCTTTAGAGTGTTATTAGTTGTGAATAAACCCAGAGAAAAAGTAGTAAATAAAAAATACTATAAAATATCATAAAGGTTTAAGCCCTACAGAAGAGGATTAGGGCCACTGGAAAAAAAGTTAACTGATTTTTAAATTTTATTTCAGTTTAGTATGGGAAAAAAGTCACAATTCTATTTTTCCAAACCAGCTTTTGTGGTGCGATCACCAAGAGCCCCAAGGTGTGTGTGGTGATTTTGGAGTCTATGCACTTTATGGCAGTGGAGTTATTGATTTTTATTTGCAACATTTTGCTATTGTTTTACCATTTGCAGACGGTCCCTAACCACTCGCCTGGCCAACGCCTGTGCATAGAGATCAATGTAATACATCCAGCTCGGAGAACGGCTCGTTTTTCTCGAAAATAACGCTTTTTGATTCTTGTAATAGGTAGTCTGTGCTATCAGGACATGAAAAAGGCGCCATTTGTGTTTCAACAACGAGAGTTATTGATCCCGCAAGTCTGTGAATATCTTTCTAACTTTACCGAAGTAAGGTTTTGCGTTCTCACACAAAAGGTTTTGCGTTCCCACGCAAAACCTTTTGTGTGAGAACGCAAAACCTTCGCAAAAGGTTTTGCGAGGTAACGCAAAAGGTTTTGCAAGGTAAGGCAAAATTTTGCGAGGTAACGCAATACTTTTGTGAGGGAACGCAAAAGGAAAAAAAATTCCCCATGTCCCCTAGGGGGCTCCGTAGAATTCTGACTTTAATCTCAGAATTCTGACTTTAATCTCAGAATTCTGACTTTTTTTTCAGAATTCTGACA
>NW_015150547.1:221360-223728 GCF_000732505.1 Cyprinodon variegatus
GAAAGCGTAACCATATAAGGCTTATACTGGCCTCTTTACATTGGCTGCCTGTTTTTTACTGAATAGATTTTAAGATTGTTTTATTAACTTATAAAGTCTTAAATGGATTAGCTCCTCCTCCTTATCTTAGAGACCTTTTAAAATTCAAGTCTGTGTCAAGAAGTCTACGCGGTAATAATCAACTATTACTGACAGTTCCTCAAACTCGACTTAAGAGGAGAGGAGATCGGGCTTTCTCTGTTGTTGCTCCAATTCTGTGGAACCATTTACCTCTTCAAATTAAATCTGCCTGGATCATTTTAAATTTCTTCTTAAAACTTATTTTTATTCTTCGGCTTTTAATTGAAGTAGTGTTTCACATTCTGTTTTGTTAATTGATGTTGTTGTCTTTCCTGTAAAGCACTTTGGTGCAATTTTATACCTGTTTTTAAAGTGCTATATAAATAAATTTGATATTGACATTTTGACATTGTATTTTCTCACAAAAAAAGAAAGATTCTTCTTAATGATGAAGGCTGAGGAACAAGCAAATTGGCTAATTTCCTATTTTGCATTTTGAAATTGACAAACATTTTAGCAAATATATTTAATTCTTAATACCATGAACTATAAGAGTTGTTTCCAGTATTTCTTATTTAATTATTCATTCAAAGGTTTTCATTATTAAAAGGAGTAATTATTTTGCAACATCAGTCTGGAAAAGGTTATTTTTATTTTTTTTTTCATCAGCTAGTAGTCTGATAAAAACTGACACAGGTAATAACAGCTGTCCCAGCCTGGGGACGTGGAGTTTTCCTCTCTATGCATGCTTGTTTTTTTCCAAGTATGTGGGCTTCCTCCCCATCCTGATTAATTGCCCTTAGGTAAACGTGCTCATGCATAGTTGTGCTTCTCTTTATTGTCCATGTGATTGAATAGCAACCAGCCAAAGACCTAATCCACCTGCTCACAGATAGATGAATGGAGGTTTGTGAATGATTACTAAATACCTTCTTGCCTAGTTGCATAACACAGGGGGGGAAAATAAGTCACCTTAATGGATCACAACAGGCTTTAATGGCTATGAGTCAAGAGTAACAAAAGTTTAATTTTAACTTAATTACCATATTTATTTTTTAAAAATCACAAAAGACAAGTTGTTGCCATCACCTTCAGTAATCCATTACACATAAAGATTTTTATGGCTATAACCAGAATGTGTCTTGAATACCTGCAACCTTTTGGTGCGGGATCCTGGGAAGGATGGAGGTGCAACAACTTAAAGATAGTAGATTGCCTAGAAACATCTCTTAGATGTGATTGTAGGTTTCTGTCTGTAAAAGCATGGGGTTGCATTCCTAATATTAAGCCTAGAGTACAAACACATGTTGGAATAAGCAGGAGAGAGGCCAAAGTGAGGTCAAGTGTATCATTTAAATGCATATAGAGTTAAATGCACTCAGACACACGCTCAGGGGGAAGGCAATGAAAAATAGCAGTGCAGGAATTTTAATTGACCTCTGTGAAGCATTTTTAGTTCCAGTGGTTCCATCAGATGGAAGGGGAAAAAAGGAGACTTCTTAACTGGAAACAGATTTCAACAGCAACTTTAACAACTCAGCACACACACACACTTAGAGGGACAGACAGACAGACAGACAGACAGACAGACAGACAGCCAACGCCCCGGATTTATTCAAGTTTTTAGTTTCCTCTCCAGATACCAAAGCTTCTGCTTTCCTAATGCAGCATGCATGAAGTCAGGACTGAATAAGAGAGAGCATCTGTTTCCTATTATTGACCTAATGTCACCTTGTATGTCTATTAAAACAAAGTTAACTCTAACTAAACTACTATTACACTGAATATTACATATCCTTTAGGTTCCTGAAAAGGGACAGTCTGCAGAAACTGGTTTGCTCTGTCAAACCAGTTTCAGTGGAAGATGATGCACAGACCCAGCAGTAAAAACATGCAGCGCTCTGAGGACATCTTACCCGGGTTCAGAGAAACGTCCCGCTGCTGTCTGGTTCCGGAGGAGACTGTGGCTCTCCTCTCCACCAACACCGGTCCTCCTTTTAATGCTGGGTCAGACACACGGCCCAGACAGCGCGCTGCACGTCCCTGACAGAGGCGCCACTTCAAAATAAAAGACAACCTGATGCGCGGATTGGAAAGAAGATTGAAAAAATAAAAGCACATGAAAAGAAAAGAGGGACGAAAGAGATGGAAGAAAAAGAGGAGGGTTTAATTCCTTTATAAGATTCGGGAATCTTAAAGGCACCGAAACCCAAAACCTTTATTTTATCAGATGGTTTTAGCAGCTGGATGGAGGAAGGAGGCTGCTGCACACTACAGACAGGTTTAACATAAGCCACGCCCACTGAAC
>NW_015150547.1:224085-232358 GCF_000732505.1 Cyprinodon variegatus
TATATTAACAATTACTTGACAATAAAAACACTGTGGTTAATTATGCAAATCAATATACCAACATTAAAGATGATTAGCACAGTATTCATGCTCTTTCATAACTAGATTTTGTGTTATATGCCCTAAAGAGAAAATTGTGTCTCTGCAAGTCGTCTAAGAGTCTTCAGTGAAATCATAGATACTGTAAATAACTATTTTAATCAAAACGTATTAAATAATCAATTTATGCAGATATTAGTACTTGTAAATATTAATTTCATGCAGAATGGTATTGATAAAAGTAGGTAAGTAATGACAATGGAAAAGATGTTCGCTCCTGAACTCAAACCTGAAAGAATTTTATCCAATATGCCTTTTATCTTGACGGATATTTAAATATATACATCTATTTGTTAGCAAGAGCTGTAGGACACTATAGTTTGTCTTTTTTTTTTATTGTGGACGTTGTGCTTGTTCCTGTTGGAACAGAGTAGATTGATCCTGAGGTTCTGGTGCCTATCCACTTTTGGCCACCCCTCAGTATACATTGGTTATTGCCTGGCCACCCTTATAAAAATTTTCTGGCTACGCTTCTGAGCTCACTTAGCTGATTGCGCTTTCCCGTGTTTCAAAAAAGGCAACGGCAAAAGTAAATAACTCAGTCCTTCTTTTCACTGTAGACAAGCCATGATCTGCTTCTCTGTTCTCAATTTTTCATTTGAATGAAATAATATCTGCATGAATCATGACAGCAGACAAGATAGAGGAGAGCAGGAGGCGGGTTTACCAATCTACTTGCTCTGGAGAGCAGAGTTCGCTGCTTTTAGATGTTGTTGCTAAAGTCTCCAGTAGCAGAAAAAAGTTGCTAGATTTGGCACTTGGCGCTTATTTTAAATAAAAGTGGTAGAGGGGTCTGAAAAGTCATTAAATATAGCAACAGAAGCGTTAAGTTTGCAACACTGCTTTTTGCACCATTTGTTTTCAAATGGTTTGCTGCTTTCTTAAATATCATTATTTCAGGATATAATTATTCAAAGGCACATTTAATCTTGAATAATCATTTTAAATTTCCTTTAGTGATCATTTAAATAAGTACATCCAATTGTTTGTTAAAAAAATATTGGCATGTTCATTTATTTCTTGTTACAATTATTTATTTCAATATATATTTGTGTATTTACTGTTATTTTGAGTTTCCTTAAACAGTAAGATCTAGATGAGTTTAGGGGCTTCCTTTTACACATTCAAGTTTGGATGCAGAGATGCCTTTGGACTGCTGCACGTTAAACTGAATTTATAGCATACATACACACATGCAGACAGACAGATCTTTGTTAGTGTTGCATAAAATCAAACAAAGATATCGGAAGCCATCCCAACTATAAAGAAAAACTTTTGACATATATATTTTAAAGGTCTCATACATCTTATGTGTGATAAGATGGGTGATATTTCACAGACACTCAACTGGACTGTAAAACCACCTCACTGATCAAAAGGGCACAAAAGCGTATGTACTTCCTGAGGAGGATGAGGAGAGCCCCCCCCATCCTCCCCACCTTCTACAGAAGCACCATAGAGAGCGTTCTGACCAGCTGTCTCACTGTGTGGTGTGGAGGCTGAAGCGCCTCAGACTGGAAAAAGGTTAGAAGAGTGGTGAGAACAGCAGAGAAGATAATCGGGGTTCTCTTCCCTCCATTGAAGACATTTCATCCCAGCGCTGCGTGTCTCAATCCCATAACATCATCAATGACGCCTCACACCCCCCACCATGGACTGTTCTCCCTGCTGCCCTCTGGGAAGAGGCTTCGAAGCATCCGATGCAGGTCCAGCAGATTCAACACGTTTCATCCCAACTGCCATTAGACTGCTGAATTTTTTTTTATATAAAATAGGTTATAACTCTACCCCCCCAAAAAAAAACCTGAATGTTGGAACTGTAACTATACAGTTTTTTTACATCACTTTTTTTTTTACCAAAGTGTTTTTTTATTTACAGTGTTTTTATCACTGCTGTTTACCTTTATCAAGGCTGCAATGTAAAAAATGAAAAAGTCTAGAGAGCTGTACTAAACAAAATTTCTTTTTGTATACACTTGTGTGTAAAATAAATAAATAAATAAATAAAATCTGCAAGTCTGTCCAAGTCTTATTGTAGTATATAAAAGTGTCTTTAGGGACCACCTACAATCTCAAATCTATTTTTTCCTTCCATGTCTTAAAGGTATAGTGGAGGATGTTCTTTTTCTGCGTGGATCATCAAAATAAGTGGTCCTCCTAACTTTCAATCATTCTGGTGATATGTTTATGTAAGGCCGCCCCATGTGCTCGTCCCCATTTTTACTTAGCGGTGGTGGGTCTGACGTAGTGGAACATTTTTAATCCTTGGAAAGTAAGCTTGTATGAGCGATGCAAACAGCAACTTTTAAGCAGAGCGTGCACGAGGAGATGGGTTTGTGCGTTCTTTCGCACACGTTTAATAGGCTTTTCCTCTGGGGAGTGGGCACAGGGTTGTGCATGTACATTTTTATTTTAAAGTGGAGAGGATGGGTCTTTTCAAAAATTCACAAAAATCCTCCAATATACCTTTGAGTTGATCAATCACTTTAAATTCCAAAATACACCCACATTTGTGATTGTAAAACAATTAATAACAGCACAAAACAATCTGATTTAGCTTCGAATGGGACTTTTATTTTTTTTCACACTTGCAAGACATCAAACAGATGAAACACTTAAGGATTGGGGATTTGTCTCTCAAAAAGTAAAACAGAACATGAACCTGTTGAAAGCAGACTTTAAAATACAGTTTCCACAAAAGGCAGAAACATCAAACACTTTCACAAATTCAGTTTTAGGCCTAGTTTGTTTGGTTTTTTTTCCTAAAAAATCCCAAGTAAATAAATGTGAGAGATGTAGAGAAACTCGGAGCACTTTTAAGAACATGGATTCATGAAACCAGAAACACATGCTCAACCTAACAGATAACAGATTTTTTTTTCAATGACATCATCAGAGTCAACTTTTACTTCAATAAAAAAAAAAAAAAAAAAAACGCTTTTAATGGAATTAGACAGTTAAAGTGTTTTAAACGTAATTCTCAAAAGATGAAAGAATGAAAGAACAAACAGCATTAAAGAAAGTGCAGAGCGTCATCAGTAAAAAAAAAAAACAAAGACAACTTTCCCTTTAGTTCCTTTTCATCAACTGTCATTAAAACATACTTTACACACTGATATATGAAAGCCTGTTTAAAAAAATACTCAGAACAGACAAGGTATGAGCAAATTTTTTGGCTGTAAATGTAAGTATGCAATCCTTAAAATTCACCGACAGAGATTAAACAGTAAAAGCACAGACAGATGGAGACACCGGAGTTCAATTCTACTGGGAATACTGGAGTACCTGCCATCAGTCTGAAGGAGTAATGTGGTATTTAAAAGGATCTCTTACTGCACTTAAGCAAAACAAAATATGTACAAATCTAATTCCTGAATAGGCACTTAAGTTCAAAACAGTTCAGCCAGCCCCTTTAATCTATGATGGCAACAAATTGCAAAGACTTCACCGTTGCTTTATTTATTTTTTTGGTTCTTTTTATGTTTTTTCTTTAAGAAACTTCAACCAGATGGAAACAGTAAACATTAGCCCTAATAATAACTATAAAAATCCCATCACAGAGACACAAGTATATTCAGAAAATACGCAAGCAGGGAAGATCTGGTTGTGTGGCATAAAGTAAAATCACGTGCTACAGTATGAAAAACAAATCTATCTTTTCTCCTTAGAAGTCTTCATTTCAAAAGTACCATGTGGAAAACCTTCAGTGCTTCTTATTTATCTCATGGTTTCTCACCATGGCAGTAGTGATTCAAAAGCTGCACAATAAATATATATAATATGAGAAAATAATCAGATGTATACTATTGTTGCTGTTAAATAAATAAATCAGTAGTTAAAACGATCTACACTGGTGGAGACTCCTAAAAGTTGCCTCAGTAGTGCTACTTTGATCTTAATGTCAGCATCATTCATTTGGAGTTTTTAATGTTGTACTTGAAGTACTCTCTTTTAAATAATAGAGAGACAGCACAACTAAAAAAAACAAGTGAGATTCATAAGTACAGGCCCTCAGCACCATAATGCCGAGTCCTTGCTAGAAGCCTGGGTAGTGTTTTTAGGTTTAGGCGACTCGTCTATATCCCAACCGAAATGTTTCTGTTTCCTCTTATAAAAAGATGGGTCAAACATGCAGTCAGAATTATGCCGCGAACTTACTGAAGGCTACAAAAAGGGTGTGGCCTTCTCTGCAGCATACAAACAGATATTTAAGAATCTCAGAAGTGGGAACTGTTCGGATCTTATGTTTATTTATGCTAATCCAATTCAAAGGAAGAAAATATGATGGATGTATCATCATATCATCCTGGAAAACAGGTTCAAATCTAGCTTTAAAATCCTAATCCAATGCATAAACTCAGAGGGAGAGTGACTGTAAACCTCTGACACCAGCTGGTCGTACCAAATATCTGGATCGCTCCCATCAAAGGCATCCCGCTTTCTATTCGCTCTGAGAATCCCAACCTTGGATTTAGGAATGGAAAACAAACAGAACGTCTCTGAGAACATATTTATATGATTCGTTTCCGTACCCTAGTGTGAATAATCATCACAAAATCAAATACTTGGATAAATACAAAAAGAAATCATCAGTGGGAGCCTAACCCCAGAGAAGCCGACATTTCCATCTGCTTTAGCGTTAAACCGACACAATGCAGAGAAGATGGGAGCTTTTAGAGACGGCAATAGTACACATGAATCAGTTCACACAGCAGCCACACATTTAGGTCGGCTGTGAGGATTTTAGTACCCTAGTCTACATGTAGTGCCTCAATAATCACAGGATTCTACCAACGTGGTGAGCTGAATCAAGCAGGGCTCATATTGGAAAAGGTGACGTTGATTTCAGGCTGCTTAGACGCAGAGTTGGTCCAGTCAACACCGCAGTATTAGAGGAAAGCAGTTTGATTCATTTTACATGTGAACTACATTTAGTTAGTTAATGTCTTTGTTTTGTTTTTGGAACATCAAACCCCGTCTTACAGTCTGTGCCTGTGAGGATCAGAGCGCGGGGGAGAGGGTGGCGGAGGGAGGGTGACGGTCGTCGGGGGTTCCGCCGGGTCGTCCATCGGCAGGACCAGCCGCGTGCCGCGGATCGTCACCTCGCGCTCCACCAGGTCCAGCTCGCGATCCCGGTTTTCGCCGAAGGGGCCGGCGGCAGAGGGCTTGGGGTTGATGGTGCGTGAGCCGGACGCGTCGGTGCTGACGGTGACGTCTGCGTACAAGGAACTCACGTTGGCGTCGTTCAGGATGAAGTCAGAGTCGTCATCATGGAGCCGGCCTTCATTCTGGGAAGAAAGAAAGAAAAGGGAAGGAGAAGAGAGGAAAAAAAATATCCGATATCAAAAGTCCTGATTAAACCCAAGAAAATCAAAAAATCTTCTCTGGCTTTTCTTAAATTGAAAGAGCTAGTTGGATTAAGAATTTAATTAGGCTTAAATTTAATTCAACATCCATAAAGACCCTAAAATGATCAAAACTGATGTTTTTTGTTTTAGCAGAAGAAATGATTGTTACTTTTTACGGTCTGTAAATTACAGTTATAGATTTCTATCACTTTGAGGAAGTACCTTTACTCCACAGTTTGTTCACTTGTTTATCAGATAATCTGATTAAACCAGTGTAAATCTGATTAAACCAGTGTAAATCCCAGATATATATCTGGTTGGTTTTAAATAAGCTTCTAAACTGTGACCTTTTAAGCTTTATATCAAACCTCATAGGCCTGTGGACTGGTGAGGCATCGTGCCAGAGGGCCACAACATGCTGGCAGAGTGGCAGTGAGAGGCGGTCCGCTGTGGGTCAGGAGGGGCTTCAGGTAGCTGGAGGAAAGCTTTAGTCAAGGAAATAAGTTAGCAGATAGATTACCGTTACACGAAAACCACTTTCCGTGTCTCCATTCATTTATGGTTTCGCAAATATTTCACCAAACAGTGCTTTAAGCATTTATTAATACCTTTGTTATGCTTAACATATCAATTATTTCCAAAAATGTGGAAGATCCAAATTACCTCTGGATGAATAAATCTTTTTTTTAGTGATCCCAAATGTAAACAGACATTTTGATTACTAAAAAAACAAACAAACAGAATGTTGGGAAACTTCTTGCCCCAAATATGTAAAGAAAAATAGGCTATAATAAAAGTCCATCATAAACACATCAAATAGAAACACAAAATGATCCCATCCATTTGAAATAAACACCAATGTAAAGATAGGTAAAAACTTATGCAGTTTGTAAGATCATCTAGTGTTTGAAATGGAGATCAGCACAGGTCATTCACTCGTCAGAAAGCTGATCGGCAGGTTAAAGGATACTTGTGGTCGAAAGTATACCAGATCCTGAAGGGCCAGGCGCTTTCATGTTTGGTGCTTCTCCTCTGGGACCCGTCCAACACAGCTGAACTCTGGGGAGCAGAAAGCAGAACACAGGACTTTAGAGAAAACTTCTTCTGATAAGCCACATCCTCTTAAAACACATCAGCTATGTCTCAGAATGGTCTAGTCAAAGTTCAGGGCTAAAGCCAATGGAGCGTTTTTTTCCCCAGAACTTAACAGAAGCTCCTCCTTCAATCTAACTAGACTGGAATAGTTCACAAATAGGGAGGAAATATCTGTGATGTTTGCTGTGCAAAGCAAAGATGTAGCCTAGAAGATTTAAAGCTGCAGTGAAAGGTGCTTCTGTCACACCATTACCAACAGGGGCAGGAGCACAGGTCCCTTTTAAGGTTTTTATTGGTAAAATAAACAACTAAATATACATACTAAATAAACAACTATATATACATACCAAAAAAGGCCAGAAGATGGCAAAAGTGCATCTATATCTACCACTTTCATGTACAACATTTCTTTTGATATCCAGTTTTGCTGCTAAACATTCCTGGAGCACAGCTTGCAGAAGCAAGTGCCTGGTTCACCTAGCTTCCTGCACCAGCTGCTAAATGGCTTTTTACGTTATTACCTGATGTTCTACTCACCCATATTAGTTTTGTGTAATTTGGAGCTGTTCTGAAGATATTCCGTTAGGTTATATCCAAGTAACGTCTTTCTATGGGCAACGACTTGAAGGCACAAACTAAACCGAGATCATCTGTGGTAGTAGCACTAGACATTTTCCAGGCATGTGAGTGAAACTAGCAGCAGTTCAGCGGACAGGATGAAGGAAAGGTAGCCGGCGCACATGAATGATGTCATACACACTCCGCTTTGTTTAAAAATAATGTTAACATAAAAAATATAACGGCGGATGTCTGGGGGACAGTGATTCGCCTACATGTTATGAATGCTGGCGTATAAAGAATAAATTATGAACAGTTTAGTTAGTGCCTTCAACTCGTTGCCCATAGGAAGACGTTACTTGGATATAACAAAACCAAATATCTATGCAACGGCTCCAAATGACACAAAGTTCATATGGGTGATTAGAACTTGATGTAATAACGTAAAATCAAGGGCCCAATGTAAAAAAAACGGTGTTCCCCTATAATCCCTTTAAATCATGTGACATTTACCTTTTCATGAATCTATCACATTAATCCTGACATGAAAAGATATGCATAAGTTTAACACTAGGTCTCCCAGAATTCTGATCCTTAAAGAACTCCCACTGGCCATCAATTTGAAGGGTGACATTTTTCCCAATGAGTAACGATCATGTCATTAACTGAAAAGCTTCTAGTGTGCCATATAAACCCATTGTCAATATGTAGACCTTAAAACAGGTCTAATATATATTTTTAAAGGCTTTATTATATGCTATCACTTTTTAGTTTAATTTGCATTAAAAATAAATCGGTAAAATAAGACTGTTTTACTGCACAGGTAGCCCTTGCGACCCGCTTGGGATAAACCTGACGGAAAATGGATGGATACTACAAAGGTTGAAAGTTTGAAATTATAATTTTATTTACAGAAATTGTTTGATCCCCCCCCCCCCTCACCCCCGTCAGCTGGTGCAGCGCTGAAGCCAAAGCTGGCGCTTCTGCAGCGGAGGGGTTGGTAACCTGCGGCTCTCTGCAGCGCATGTGTTATCAATATTTTGAAGCATTTCTAAAGCCTGTTTCACCCTCAAGATTTCTACTGAAAGGCATTTTTCCGTATTAGCCAGAGCTCCAGAGATTACTCGGTAGAATGTTGGTTGCTAGGCAACGGTACCAAGTGTCAATCAACCG
>NW_015150547.1:233348-247714 GCF_000732505.1 Cyprinodon variegatus
CAAAAAAGTACTCCAGAGTGTTGTTCAGCATGGGGGTGAGTAGAAAATGAAGGCTAATCATGTTTTGGGTGTACTATTCCTTTAATGTAATTAAAGTTATTTCACTTAAAAATCTCAGAACCGTCAAAATGACCGCCTTGGGAGTTCTACTGTTAAGGGGGAATAAACTTTTTTTTAAAGTATTTTGTAAGAAAAAGACCAATACACAAATATAGCCTGCTAAAGAACAAAGATAAGATTTATAATAAGATTTCCCTTGATTAGTGAGCTGTTAATGGGACTGTATAAACACCGAGTGATGTGGTAGCTCCAGTCCAGAGATCTAACATATTTTTTAGCTTTATGCTTAAAACTGGAAGACATCACACACAAAAAGGCCTGGATCTACTTTTCCCTTTCTTTATAAGTCCAAAAAATAATTTCTCTGCTTGTCTGTCTTCCTTTTCTTATCTATCAAAAATGCTAACACATTTCAGTCACATATGGCTTACAGCTCTTTCCCTACTTCAAGCAGCACACTTGATTCCTCTCTAGGGGGCGCAATTCACCCTAAAAATAAGAGATTTAGACATTGAGTTAAATACTTACAGAGTATTCTTGATCAGAATCCACCCCCACTCTGAAAGAGATTGCAATGGTTACATAGATGCGATTAAAAAGGTGCAACAAACGGACGTTATAAGATTGCCAGCCTTACGGTATGCTCATGAAAGACAGCATGGGCGTTGTGCCCCCTCCACAGATCCATACAGTGAAGAAAACAATCAGAAGGGTGGTTGAAAACATCATCTGCCGGGCGTAAGTAGCCGTGTCCCGGATAGACAGAGCAAAGGTCATCGCCCCACGCAGACCTGGAGGAGGCAGGAGATAAAAACGGTTATTCATAAAACTGGGTTTTATGAATAAGTCACACTTTAATGAGGCCTGCAATGAAGACAATGATGTGCATGCAACTTCCTCTAGAAAGCTTTATATCAATGTGTGTTTTTCTTTTTCAAACTTAATTATCTGTTTTGGAGGTTTACCTGCAAACATCATAACATGTTGAAAGTTCATTCCGATCTTATTTCGGCGGCCCAGGTTGAGCAGAAAGGAGAGGGGGTAGATGTTTGCAGCTCTGCCCAGAAACACAGCCAGCTGCAACGAAACGCTGTCAAGGACATGACTCAAAAGGTGATGAGGAGCAGAACGGAAACATTAGTGGGTACAACCCCAGTTTGAACGATCAAACTAACCCAATGACTAATCTGTCTTTTATGTGTGCCCCGGATTTCCCTCTTGGTTTCAGTTCCTGGTAAAATCTATTATTAATTAGTGTGTCTCATTGACAGGTTTTGGTTATCTTAATACTTGAAAGGTTGTGTTAACTTTTCATTTAAAGCTTTTTCAGTAAGATTTTTGAGTGTGTGATCTGATCCAATGCAGAGCATAGTGAAGGATACGAAGGCCCCGATGATGAACATGGGGTTAAAGACGTGTGACTGAAAGGAGAAGAGCGTCAGGCCCATGTAGGAGAAGATAAAGTTTTCTGCCAGGAAGTTCAGCAGCTCAAACAGCTGGAAAAAACAAAACAAAAAAGACATTGAGATGAGCAACTTGTCATTCTTATCCAAGTCTTACCTAAATGTCAGAATGCAAAGTTTAACCAGTTGTTCCTGTAGAAGAACAGATCATCTTTTCCAAATTTCAACCATAGATTTGAACCCTCCCAAAGCCTACTGTACCATTTCTGTTATTCCCTCAGTGGAATTCCAGTGAATCATTGTACCTTAAGTCTTTTTAAATGGACACCAAGGAAGCCAATCTACTAAATCTTTAAAATACTCTTATGGAACAAATAGAAATTCATTTTCTTACATGCACTGGAAAATAATCGAAATCTAGATGAGTAATTATTTCTTAAATTAAGTGCATTTGTTCCTTGATAGAGCAGGTAAAAGTGACATTTTGCCAATGGAACAAGAAAATTTACACTTAAAATTAGAAAACACAGTTGCGTTGTCTTATTTAAAGTTCAAATTATCTAATCATCTTATTTTAAGAGAAAAAAATACTCATTCCATTGGTAAATTATTTACCTACTCAAATTAAGGGTAAATATGCTTAATTTAAGGAACTTTTTTTATATTTCTAGATTGTTTTTCCAGTGTGTTAAATGTTTACAATCTTGGGCTCTTTAATTTACAGCAAAATAATGAAATCTAGATAAGTTATTTTTTCTTTTAAAAAAAGTGCATTTGTTCTTGAATTGAGCAGATACAGTAAGTGAGACACTTTGCTGATGGAACAAGCCAATTTACATTTAAAATAAGAAAGAAACAATTGCTTTGTCCTATTTCAAGTGCATATCATCTAATTATCTTATTTTAAGAGTAAAAATACTTATTCCATTAGCAAATCGTCTTATTTACCTGCTCAAATTAAGGGTAAATACACCTAATTTAAGAAACGTTGATTTATTTCTAGGTATTTTTTGCAGTGAACGACATTTTTGACATATCAGTACTTCTGCATTCTGTTCCCAAAAAAGTACATTAAAAATAAGGCAATTATATTACCGTAATTTTCGGACTATAAGCCGCACCTGAATATAAGCCGCAGAAGCTAAATTGCATGATTTGTACATATATAAGCCGCACCGGACTATAAGCCGCAGGTTTTTAATGTTTAACACAAACTGTCTTGCGCTCGCAATGTCCGTCTTTCTCGCTGTCGTTCTGTCTCGTACCACTCGTGGTAGAAGTCTGCTTCCAGAGGACCTCCGCATTCCCGCGCGTGGCTACTGTACTTGTGTGTTGAAGCAAAAGTGACGTCAACATGGTGGTTGGTAAAATCCATAGATTTAGGTATTACCCTAGTGGCTGTTAGCTGTAAAAGTCCATAGATAAGCCGCATTGTTATATAAACAGCAAAGTCGAAAAATGGGGAAAAAGTCACGGCTTATAGTCTGAAAATTACGGTATAACTAAGATATTCTTAAGCCCAGTTTTTCCAAAGTCAAGCAAAGGATCCTATGTTGTAACCGCTGACAATGCAATCCTGTAAAAGTTGCAAAAGATTAATTTCGGTGTTCCTCAAGGCTCGGTTTTAGGTAGCGTGCTCTGCTTTGCTGTATTCATGTTTTGGTGCAGAGTTCTACATGTGTTTTATGCTGATGATGCAGAACACAGAGTCGGTTTCAGCAAATCTATTTTAGATATCCGTGTCTAAAAGAAGCAAGATGTCAAAATAACTCACTCATATGCAGTATGCGGCTTCTATACTGTAGTTCATCAGTTATCAGGATAAGATCACTCTACGCACTTCTGAGAATAATCTGCACTAAATAGAATCCCTTTTCTGAGTATTTCTTCATGATCTACTGTATTGAAGTTTTGCACTTTTGCATTTTTTCTCCCATGTTCCTTTTTTTCCTCCCCGACAGAAGAATCTGCTCAAATGTGTGATAACAATTTTAATTTAACGAAAGTGCTTGGAAGTAAAACAGAATGATATGGAAATCACTGTGGTGTGAAGTGTGTTTCACCTGTTTAGTCCTGTCTTGAGATTCACGGGACAGATTGTTGTAGGTGTAATGAGCCTGAGTGATCCCACAGAAAAGCACTGCCACAACACCTAGAACAAAAACATAAAATATGGTTTACTCCTCTACCAGTAGTAGCAGGTGGATGGTTCAGAGTGTTCGGGGGGTATCACTAACGAGAAATTGAAGAAAAGCCACCAACTCATTCTTAAGGGCAATTCCAGAGACTGATGGACCTTAAAGCCATTTATTTGCTGTGTGTGAAAATAACCAGAGTAAAACCTGCTGCAACCAGCTACTCCAGTGTAAAACCTGGAGGGATATTAATCCCTACAAGCTATGTGTTCTTCCGCTCAATGGACATTAGGTGCAGTAAGAGTTCATCTAATTGGCCAACTACATTATCACCATTAAGATTTTGAATTATGCTACGTTCACACCGGACACAGCAGAAGCAGCAAGTTTACATGCAAAGTCAATGGTTGACGCGCGTCAAGGCGCAGCAAAAGGTCCCGCAGCACTTTTTGAGCAGCAGACGCAAGCGCGTCTGAGCAGCTGAAGCAGCGTTTAAGTATCTGACGCGCGTGACACGCTGCAAACGCGCTGCTGCTCGAAATGGAAAAATTGAACTTTTGCTGCTTGACGCACCGCGTCGACCAATCAGAGAAGCTGATCTGGGAGCTGACCCTGAGACGGACACATCGCTGATGACACTGAGTGCTGTGATCACTCCTATGAAACAGTTTAACACCTAAATTAACTTAAAATGCAGAAATTTGCCGGCAGAATATGTTGGCTTTTATTATCCTGGTGCCTGCAGTTTGGATTATTTTTATGAGAAACAGCTACCAGCTGCCGCGGTGAACCGCGAGGAGGCGACCCGGCCAGAGGCTGCTGTTGAATGGGATCCTGCTGACAGCGCACCGCTGGTATGTGGGGGTCTGAGCGACTTCTTATATTAGAAGGAACGATGATAATCTGAATGAACTGACTGCACTGATTAAGTTTTCAGGTGGATTTTCTCACTTAAAAACATATTAAAACTACTTTATTCCCACGGATTACAGCAAATACAGCTGCAAGGCAAAGAAAGGATGGAGTAGCTCCGCCCAACGCGCGTCAGACCCACTTTTGGACCGTGCAGCCAGAGCAGGAAAGCTGCTTCAGCCGCGCGTCAGAACTAAACTGGTACAAGCAGCAAAAATGAAGCAGCAGACGCGATTTTGCTGCTCTTGCTGCGTTCGGTGTGAACGTAGCATTAAGGAGATTTGGCAAATAATATCCCAACAAATATTTAACCGTTTGCACTAGCAACATCATACAAACTAATAACATATATAATTAATTTGTATAACTCTGTATACAACATCTAAGATCTGCTAAAAACAAGCATTGCTGTAATTGGATGAAGGATGTTGGTCACGTTATTTTCAGTGTTTAATGAGAAGTTTGAAAATGAAGTCACAGGAAGTACAGAGGGTATAAGAAGCTACTTGAAAAGGAAATTCTTATTCTCCACACTAAAATAACTCTTCTGCTTTAAAGCTGTCAGGAAGACTGAAAACATGAAAGCAGAGTAGCTGTTTTATGACAGCGGACGTACCCGTCATCCCGCAGGCTTCAGCCAACAGAAAGGTGCTCCACGACATCAGGAAAAATAAGCCCGTTTCCAGTAAAGGGAAGTCCCTCAGCTTAGTAAACTTTGTAACGTGAGGAAAACTACAAGTTAAGGACAACAGCAAGAAAAAAAAAATAAAGATCCTCCTTTTAGTGGCTACTTGTGCCAACAGATGCATTCCTGGTATCAATACTTTATAAAAAAAAAAAAAAAAACATAAAACCTTTCTAAAAGGAGCAGCGCTAAGTTGGAGCATAAAGAGTATTCTTTCTATCTCATTTAGAAAATGTCTTTAAATCCTCCTGTGTTCTCACTAAACTAAACCACTTGGAGTGTCTTTAAAAAGATCAAACAAAGCCTCATCTGACTAGATCACTTATATACAGATACCGCCTTAATAAATGTTTATGTTGTTTGAGCATTTAGCAGAATCTTCGACTAACAAAGTAGAATATATACATGTGTATCTCTCTGTCAGGGGAAACTAATCCGTCCCCCATGTGACAGACGGGGACACTCACCACTATACGAACCCCCACCCCTGATCAAAAGCAAACCAGGCAGGCTTATGTTTGAGACTGCTGCACAGAAACAGCATTTTCTTGCTTGTAGACGTAATTTCATGGGCGTAATGGAGACTTTGTGTCGCACATGCCGCCTCATGCTGTTGTTGCTTTGGAGATTCACTTTTCCTTATCTCTCGTAGAGAGGTACAGGAAATAAAAGAGGGTATTACTATTTAATAACATGTGCAATAATCGTATTCAACAAGAGACTTCAGCTGTTATAGTTATCTCACTAACTCACTGTCGTTCCTTACCTGGTACCACTGTAATGTACACGGCCAAATCTATATGTGTATAAGTCACCTTAAATGTACATAAGTCACCCTAAATCTCTGCCCTATTTCTTTTTTCCTTGATCCACTGTATATATGAGGCACTTTATATACCTCATGCACCTTTTCCTCCTTCTGGCAACTTCTTTTGACTATTGCGCCAATGGGAGACATGAATTTCTCCACTGTGAGATCAATAAAGTCTATCTTATCTTATCTTACCTTTTTGGCTTCTGATCCAGCCTTGTTTGTCACCCATTTAAAAAAAGAGCAATAATCAAGATGCTTCCACAGTAGTTATGAAGAGGCTTAGGCAAACAGCCATTTCTCTTTAGACAGTTCCTGACCTGTAATGTTGCTCCAAATAAAAGCTGGACATTTGTCATTTACTTTGAAATTATCCTGCTGCAGAAGATTGTTTTAGTTAAAGCTTTTCAACCAATTTTAGCAGCAGGTGCTAATTAATTGCGTTTATTGCAATGTTGCATGAAAGAAACTCTTCAAGGTCAATAAGGTTACCCATAATTCATCATTAAATAAAAGGATATGAGAGCAGTCATGACTCCAGTAGCCACACCGAGTGAGAAGGAGCCACTGAAGACGCCCAGGAAGACGCCGAAGGATTTCAGCACGGCCATGGCTTCAAAGCTGTGGCTGTTGTCGCCCGCCGGCTGATACGCCACGATGGAACTGAAGGGCGATTAGAGTGCAGAGAAACATTTAAAAGGAAAAACAAAGGTTCAGTCCTTCTAAGAAGACAGGAAGAGAAGGTGATGAAATCATATTTTCTTAGAACTGGGTAGACCGTCCGGCAGTGAGAAAGACACTCAGCAGAGGAAGCATATAAATAAAAGTATGGAAGGTTTGCAAGCTGAAGACTAACTAGAAACATTAGGTTTGCTTTATTACCATTAAAGAATAAACTACTGCAACTTGCATGTTAGTAAAAATATTATAAAGTCTGACTTTCTGAAAACAAGCGTGGTGATTGGAATATGGAGCAAACTGAGAATGACATAAGGAAAAGGAGAAAAAAAGGGGGCTGTGATCATTAGGAGGGGAGAGATTTTCCTAAAGGTAAAGTCTACATTTTATTTTAAAGATTTAAACACAGCAACAAAAACAACAACAACAAAAAAAGTCTAATGTTTTATCACAAGCAAAGGCACGCCGTCCATCCAACCCAAACCCACCCACGAGGAGTGAATGTCTGGTTGCCTCCCAGCCATTCCTCCATCTCCTCGCCCATAACCGAGCTGTCCTCTCCAGCAGAGTGAACAGCTCCAGCCCCCTGCCTGCTCTGCTTTTCAAAGCGCAGGAGGACGCTACATGCAGAGATGCAAACATACGTACGGGCAGGCGGTCAGTGACACAGACGGGTGAAGAAAGGCAGGCAGTGAAATGACAGGGATGTTGATGTTAGTGTGGTTCATGTCCATGAGAGTCACAGTTAGCTTGTAAAAGCACAGGGAGGGGTCACGGGGGGAAAAAAATCTTTCCTAGTGCAATTCTTCAACATATGACCACGGCGACGCAGCTCTGCAGAGTGTTTTAGACTTACGACGAGAGGACGATGGCCACTGCATCGTTGAGAACGCTCTCTCCAAACAGTAAAGCATACAGGTCCACGTCTACCTTCAGCTCATTGAAGATTGCTAGTACCGTCACTGAGGCAACAAGGAAAAAAACAACATTTTTAGAAGGGGACAAAAGCACAGAAGACTTCTTAAACTCTCTCCAGCGATTAAAATGTGTCCACGCTGCTCACATGATGCATGCAAGAACTGGGAGTTTCAGCCACATTGTTGCATGCATTTTTCATCACGAGGGAATCAAATGACTGCTTTCTATATTAATATTTCATGCGGCTGACTGAGGTTCGACTGCGCCTCCTACCTGGGTCTGTTGCCGAGACGATGGCCCCAAAAAAAAGGCAGTCGGTAAAGAAAAAATCCCCACCGATCTGGCCAACAGCTTTCATAAAAGTCACAAAGCCGTACATGATGAGCCTGAAAGGGAAATGCGAGCCATCAACAACATGGACTGTCTTTCAACCAATCAACAGCTTAGGTTTTATTTAGGAATTTAAACTTATATAGTCTAGTGCTGATGGTCTACTTCAGGGATGACCTGATACGACTTTTTCATTTTTGATACCATAAAGATATTGAATCTTTGAGTTGATATTAATACTGATACCAATAGGATATCAATGTGCTTTATCTCTCATTTTGTAGAAATAAATTGATCAAGTGATATTAATAAAACAGAGAACAATAAACAACCAAAGGTATGAGAACAAATTAACCAATTAAAACAATCGGCTAGGATGCAGACTATGTATTACCACTTTTGGTTCTGGGCTGATATCGAACAAATATTTAATATCAGTAATGGATCAGATCCCTAAAGTACTTCCTGTTGTACTTCCTGCTGTTTGAGAGGTTGGTTGACTTACCCGATAAAAAAGCAGGATATGACTGTTCCAATAAAAGCATAGGCCAGGATTGAGCCAATGTTTCTGAAGAAATGCCTCTACGAAGAAAAATGATGAGTATGAATTAGTCACAGGCTTTAAAAAACATTAAAACCAGAAAAAAAATGTAATTTTAAAGAACTATTCATGTTCTCCCAGGATTACCTGAATATATCCTGATCAAATTTTCATTTGAAAAAGGAAACTCACATAAACCACATAAAAGAGCAATAAACACAATTTCTCACTGGCTAAAGGTTTCCTGTTATGCTAAGTTAGGATTAAAAAAAATTAGAGATTGACTGTTTCAGGTTAATTTAGGGCCGATTATTTTGTCATCAGCCATGTTACTAATGAGAGAGCCTATTGGTGACATGTTTCTAGCTAAATGAAAGCACAGATATTTTAAAGCAAAAGTTCAAACACGTTGCTTCCTTATGTGACCCTATGGAAAGTAGGGTTAGAACAATTAAACAGATTATGATTAATCGATTGTTGAAATAATCATCAATTAATTTAGTAATAGATTAATCATTAACTGGAGTATAGAGACTCTAAAACATGCTTTTATCTGACAGAGCGACCCACTTAGAGCAGTAATTTTTCCAAGGTTGTGCAAAAAATATTAGACTTTTGCATTTCAGATTTAAAATGTTTCCATCCATCAATATGCTCTAACCAGAACTCCACAAGTGGATAAGTTTTAGTTTCACTTGGTTTGATTTAATCAAAAATCCTCTTTAAGGAACCTTTGGCTATTCAATTATTAATCGAAAAAATAATCGACAGATTAACCGATTTGCAAAATAATGGAAAAGGCCCGAATGAAAAGACCATGTAAGATATCAAGAAGATAAACAAAGACCTTCAAAAAGAAAAGTACCGGAATGGGCTGCGTTCATCACTTAAAGGGATTTCATCCAAATAGAAAGACAGGAAAAACATGGAAACTGTAGCCAACAGATGCATTTATTATGATGCAAAATGTTTTGCATCATAACAAATGCAAAAAAAAATTAATTAAAAAAAAAATATATATATATGTTTTGTTCTGAAACAAAACCTTAATTTTTGTACAAATGTGCCTGCATCTGATGGACATAAAAGTTTCCTATAAAGATACACGTTACATTTGGAAGATGAACAGAGAGAAACTTGTCACAAAAAATAAGTACAGAGGTGATGGAAAAAATGAAGTTTCCCAAACCAGGTTCCACCCAGAGAAAGGAACCTGATGTGGAAAAATTGAAGCAGCATTTCAATAAACCAGCTAAGAAGATAAAAAAACAAAAACAAATTATAAGCAGACAACAAAATGACAAAGGTCAGTGGAGTCTATATTTAAAGGGATCAGAAAAAAGGGTCAAATTTCCTGTAACATTCAGAATCTCTCACCCTTTTTAGGCTGTAACCAGCATGGAAGATTATAGGAGGGAGCAAAATGTTGAAAAACACCTCTGGGTCAAAGGTCACCTAGAAAATAAAAGAATAAAATGTTATAGAACAATTTTTACTACTTTTCTGTCTCCGTGTGCAAATTTACAAGAGTGGATAAAACCATGTATGGGTGTCACTGTTCCATCATATTTTCTAATTAAATGACTTCATATTGCTGCGCTGCTGCCATCACCACCTCTGTTTATAGATGCTAGAGATCGGCCTGTTTTTCCAGTGTAGTCCTGTTTCTCTGACTGTGACTGGCTGGATGTGCTCTCTTCATCCTCTGACATGGGAGCTGGCTTGGAGCTCGTCTGCCTGGCTGTGTGTTTCCTGGACGTGGCCGCCTTTTAAAGCTGCTTTTTGTATCTCTGCTTCTGTCTCCTTGAACCCCAGTTGGCCTCGGCAGATGGCCGCTCACACTGAGCCTGGTTCTGCTGGAGGTTTCTTCCTGTTAAAAGCGAGTTTTCCTTTCAACTGTCGCTACAAGCATGCTTAGTGTGAGGCATTGCATTCGAGTCAACGAGTCAATGCAATCGACTGGTTTTCCTTAGATAGAAAACTTTTAATCAATTTGACTGCATGATCTGATGAACTGTAAAGTGCCTTGAGATGACATGTGTTGTGAATTGGCACTATATAAATAAACTGAATTGAATTGAACTTATTAATAATAGTCCATATTCTACATTAGATTAGCTTGTGATATTTGTGTGTGCATCTAAATGAAACTAAAAACTACAGTCTGAACTGCTGGCTGTAAAAGCGCAGCGAAGTATCTTTTAGTAAATACCTTAAAAAGGGATTATAATTTAATAATAACCTGGTCGAATTATAATTTCTTTTTATATCTAATACACTTCCACCAGCTATAATATGAATAGTCACATCACTGCCACGGTTGTTTTGTGTTTCAGCAACTAAGAACTTATGCTTCTTGCCTTTCGCAGCATCTCATCGTCCTGCACTTGGTGGTCCTTGCCTCGGCTCACTTCCCCTTTAAGCGTGTACTCGTAGAACCTTCCGCTGACATTGACCAGCAAAGTGGCGGGGCTGGCGTTGACGGCACATTCGAGGACCACGTCGCTCATGCTCTGGGGCACATGGATGCCATAGCGCAGGATCACACCCACCAAGAGACCTATAAGGAGAAACGAGAGGTGAGATGAAGACAGAGTTAGAAGAATCATTTCGCTGCAGTATTGTTGAAATATGGAAGCTGTAATGAAACAAAAGAGTCCTTTGATCTTTTTTTCCATGTGATTCTCATTGTAACATTTTTTCCGTTTGAAAGTTGTCATTGAGGGGACTCAATATTTACTTTTTAGTGTTTGTTAGGGGCTTTAAAATAAATGTAAAAACAAGAAAAGGCCACACATACAGACAATTGATGCAACTGATTTTAAAGGTATAGTGGAGGATGTTCTTTTTCCAGGTGGATCATCAAATAATTGGTCCTCCTAATTGTCAATCATTCTGGTGATACGTTTACGTAAGTCCGTCCTACGTCCTCGTCCCCAGGTTGCTATCTTTTTCTGTGCAAGTGCACTTTTGGGTGATTATGTATGGTGGGCTACGGTTTTTGGTAAAGACATTTTCACTCATCGGTGTTGAGTCTGACACAGTAGAAAAATCGCAAATCTTCTTTTGGAAAGTAAGCTTGTATGAGTGATGCAAACAGCAACTTTTAAACAGAGTGTGCTTGAGGAGAGCGGGTACAGGGTTGTGCATGTGCACACCCCTTTAAAAAAATGGATAACTACATCGCTATTCTTTGGATTAAAATAGTATAAGCCTGTTTTTCTCTTATAAATGACTACTCCCAGCAGAAAAGCTGGAGAAGTCGATTTTCAATGTTCTAAAATTATAGCTCATTAACAGAAACCAAAATGGGTTAAAATCAGATTGTTGACTCAAAGCTTAAGGAAAAATAATCAGCAACATTCTGATAGAAACATCTCCAAGATCTAATATGGTGAAAGTCCATCTCATACATCATTACAAAGCAAAGTATTTTTGACATCTGAATCATATTACAAATGGTACTTTAAAATATAATAACATTGCATAAAATGACATGGTGACAAGGACATATTTTCAATGGGGGGAGGGGGTAACGCAGACCACTTTACTTATTTGAAATGTTAATGTCAATCCCTTTATTGTCCCACAATGGGGAAATTCAATGGGGGAAGCAGTGGGTTAAGGGTTTTTGCTCAGGAACCCTGAGGCTGTGGGGTTCAAACCAGGTAATTGCAACCTTCTCAGAGCACAAGCCCACTGCTCTAACCCACAAGGCCAAATACACAATGACTTATGGTTTCCTTGTTTCATACTAAGAGGTTAAATACATACGATTTATGTCAATATAGATATATATAGTTATGTATGCATATTTACATAGTTATTGGGATTATTAAAGTATGTCTGATTTTGATTCTGCTATATATAGGAACAGGCATGTGATAAAAATGTCTGTCAATCATGCTTTTAGTGTGAAAAAATGTGGGACAGATACATAAAGCAGCCATTATTTCCATCTCATTGCTATTGTGTGTGTTTTGCCCATGCATTAGTGATGCTTGTGGCTACTTGGAGCTTGTCAAACAAGTTTTTTTCTTATTTCTTTATCATATAAGATTAAATAAAATATTCCCATCCTTGTTCTATTAGATTTGCCCTATAATAGCCTGACTTGGTCACCTTTATTTCTACCATTTGCTCTGAGAGAATCAAAACAGGTAGATCAGCTCATTAAATGTTTCCTGGAACAAATATAGGGAATGAATAACAGAAAGACTTCTGGTTTATATTTATGTCTGTTGTGTTGGGGGCGGATCCTTTCATTGCCCAGTTATTGTTTTAATAACTGAGGTAAACATAAGGCCTAAGGTGTCCCGTGTTCCCAGACACGTGAGGAGAAAGCGTTTAATCAGCTTACAGGTCAAGTTTAAGCAGCGACGTCACAATCATGAAGATTCATTTTATTTAGTCTGGGTTCATTAGCTGACTGCCAAGGCTTAGCTAGCTGTTTACCGTAGATCATAGCGAGCCCTGTTTCATGGAGGAACCTGAACCGGCGGTGCTTGAAAAGCCATATGGTGAGGATGGTGAGCGTTAGCAGCATGATGAAGATCAGCAGGTAGGCACTGTCCTGTCGGTGGCTCTCCTCAGCCATCCGCTCCGTAACGACGTTATCCATAGCAGCGCTGCTGTCGCCTTGTTGGCCGCCGACCATTAGGATCGGGGCGAGGAAAGGCAGCAGAATGGAGGCTTTTGGCGGTTTGACACCAAGTAAGCGCCTCAGTGTGAATCCCATCTTGACCTTTTGTTGTTGAAGTCACATTTGTCGTTTATCTTGGAGCCGCTGAAGCTGAAGGGATCGGCCCTCTCTCAGTGGAACACAGCTGATAGCTTCTTCCGCAGCCTGCACCAAAACACTGAGACTTCCGGTTCTTCAAAATAAAAGTCCTTTCGTGACTCATTTACCGTGTGAGACAAACAGCGACCCCCGCAATGTTAGGATCTATCTATCTATCTATCTATCTATCTATCTATCTATCTATCTATCTATCTATCTATCTATCTATCTATCTATCTATCTATCTATACATATACATGTGTATGTATATATATATATATATATATATATATACATATATTTGTATGTATGTACATGTATGTATGTGTATGTATATGTATAAATATATGTATACACATATATACATATTTACATATATATAATATATGTGTGTATGTGTATATATGTGTATGTATATGTATGCATATATGTATTTATATATCTGTATGTGTATATGTATATATATGTGTATATGTATGCATATATATATATATATATATACTGCTGTACAGATATCACAGTTGCAGGAAATATGGTAAAACCTTAAAAGCTAAAAGACATAAACACAATGCAATAAAAAAGAATGAAAGTAAAATCAAATAAAAAAGTTAAAATTAAACTAAGAATGTAAATCTTTTTTTTTTTTTTTTTTGATTAAAAGCCAAGGAGAGGTAGTGGGATTTTAGGCAGGGTTTAAAAACCTGTAAAAGATCCTGCAGATCGAATGTGGCAGGGCAGGTTGTTCCAGAGCATCAGTGCCGCTGCCACAAAGGCCGGTCACCTTTGGGTTTTTAAGTCTGGTTTTATGTGTGGCCAGTAGCAGCTGATTGGAGGATCTTAGTTTTCTGGCAGGGGCATGGATTTTGAATAGCTCAGTCAGATACTCAGGGGCTAGGCCATTCCGAGCTTTAAAAACAACAATAACATACAAATCTTTTTTAAAAGCAACTAGGAGCAAACGCAGCGAAGCTAGGACCGGTGGTCACGTTTATGTGTGCCAGTATAGAGACGGGCAGCTGCATTTTGTACCAGCTGCAGGCGGTGCAAAAGTGAGTGGTCCAGGTACAGTCATCCAATCTTGTGTGTGTATATATATATATATATATATATATA
>NW_015150547.1:247724-249890 GCF_000732505.1 Cyprinodon variegatus
CAGGAAGAAACCTCCAGCAGAACCAGGCTCCAGTTCCTGATGAACACCCATGCACACATAGGAGCACATGTTTACCACATGCCTGAAGACTCCAGGCTGAAATTGCAACCCAGGGCCCTTTTGCTGAAGGACAATATTGCTAGCAACAGTACTAATATCCAAGATATGCAAAGGTGGATAATCCAGATCGTCTTGTTCAACAGGTCTTGGGCCCCCGTTAGTATGTGGAGCTGAGAATGCAACGATTGGAGCTAAACTCTTTACAGTCTCTAAACGTTCTGGGCCTGGATTATCCAACTATGCAAAAGTGTAAATGCAAGGATTTTTACAAATAAAGAACCAGTCAGTAAGTGGGACAGAGCTAGTGGCTGCAAGTGTATTTAACAGGTCATTATAAAGATATCTTTTAAAGACTGTCTTTGAAAATGTTCCTGAGGAATCTTAACTTTCTGTAGGTAAAGGTCTCCGGTTAGCAGATTTAAATATAAATATATACCTTTTGTTAGAATTATAGAGAGCAATTTACAAACGTCATATTCATAACATTATTCAATATCAAGGAAAATATTTTCTTTTCTATGGTATTTGGGTTTTTTTAGTCAAAACCAAAAGAGGTGAGAACATCGCACAAAAAAAAGCCTTATGATTAATGTGAAACAGGATGACGCGCAGTAAGTTGGAGTTTTTCTAAAATGTGATATGGCCTAATCAGATTCTGTAGAAGTGAGCTAGAAAAAAAGAAACAGATGATGAGAAGAGGCGTTGTGTTTTTAATTAGCTTTCTTTCTTTCAAAATCCATAGAAATAATAATACAATATGCATTTTTGTTGTTTGTTAATAAGCTATGATGCACATTTCACCATGAAGAATTTAACATTGTAGTAAAAACTACTCCAACAACCAAACTATGTGCAAATATATGTTTAAGATACCACAGCACATGAAAAGCCCCACTATGGAGGTTTCTAAGCATTATCTTAGAAGAAAAAAAAACTGTTTCCTGTAAGAGGAAACAAAACCCACAGAGGCTGCTTTTCAGCAGAGTAAATGGAAACACCAAATATTATGCTAAGGTGATAATTACACTGTGCAAAATATTATAAATACGGACAAATTTTAGCAGTAAAATTAATAAGTTGAAATTTGAAGTGAGGCTTTCGAAAGGTTGTAAAAAAGATATCTAATTAGCTAATGTAACATGTATTCACCCTTTAGAAAAGGTGTATGAGTTGATATAAATTTTTTCAAATCTAGTCCAATTTTATTTTTTAAGTACTTAAAAACAACCACAGCTGACCAAATTGCTGTACCTAAGAGAAAATAAACAAATAAATAAATAAAACAGTACAAACAAAAAAAACTAAATAGCTGAAAGAAAAAAAGCTGTAAAAATAACATTCACTTAATCAAATCTATAAAAGTGGGTAAAAGATCAGTGGAATAAAAGATAAATTTGATTTAAAAATATATTATATATATAAAAAATATTCTTGCTAGGTGTTAAAAGCCAAATAGAAAGGTGGGTTTTGACAAGAGGTTTAAAAATTTTCAGAGAAGAGGCCTGTCTGATGCACTAAGGCAGGTCATTTCAGTGCTTTGAAGCTGCAACAGGAGCAGCTGACCAGCGAGTAGGTCTATAAGGATGCAGAAGCACAGAGGGGCAGGGTGGGGCGAGCCAATTCAGGGATTTAAAAACAAATAAAAGCATTTTAACAAGAACTCTAAAACATATGGGCAGACAGTGGAGTGGGGCTAAAATGGGGAGATGTGATCATACTTCCATGTGCTGTTCAATGCACAGAGGGTATTGCAATAATCCAGCCTATTGGTAACAGAGGCATGGATTTCCATTTCTAACTGTGGACTTAAAAGAATTGGCTTAATTTTGGCCAGCTGTCTCAAACGATAAAAACTTGGTTTACTGTAACAACTGCCCTGAATTGGCTGGCACACTTCAGACCTGAAACCACTTTCAGTACCTCTGATTTAGTGATGATTGGTTTGATATGCTGGACCATAGAGCCCAGATTTATTTCAGTGGTGTTATCAAAGAACATCACTTCCATCTTTCTTTAATTAAAATGTAAAAAGTTCAGAGACATCCAGGACTTTATGTCATCAAGACACTTGATTAAAGGAATAGTACACCCAAAACATGATTAGCC
>NW_015150547.1:250344-256312 GCF_000732505.1 Cyprinodon variegatus
ACTTTAAATTTGACTATCATCTGCATAGCAATGCAAAAAAAAAAAATCCCATGTTTTCCAAGTATGGATCCGAGCGGGACCTAATAAAGAGAGAACAGGATAGGACCTAGGATGGAGCCCTGGGGAACCCCACATGAGAGAGGAGCAGAGGAGGAATTTTTAGAATTGTACTGAATTATGCATGATAAAAGACACTCTGGGGTTTTTTTTTCTTCTATGAACATCCTGTTAATAACAGTCCATTAACTTGGTAAGTTTACAGTAAATTATAATCTTTCAATCTAAAACATATAAAAGCACTGAATGTTGGAAAACTGTAAATCATATACTAGTCTTATGTTTACATTTTATCACTGCTTCACTTAAGAGCTGCACTGAATGGAATTTCATTTTGTTGACACTCTGTTTGTATAAAATGACAATAAAGTCTTTCTAAGTCTATCTCTAAGTCATAAGCAGTTTATGAGCAGGTATAGAAAGAAGCAAAAATGTATTGATCCTAAAACAATTTTAACAAATTCTGCACATTAATGGAAAGTATTCAACAGTTAGACACATTGTCAACAGCAAAATATACAACAAATCATTATCAATTCTATCATCACCAAAATTATTCCTTATTTAAATTTCTACCTAAAAATCATTGTTCTCTTAAAGCAGTTCTAACATGTGGTTTATAAACATACTTATTCCCCTTAAATTATTTTTAGTTTCTCATGGATTAAACAAATATAAAACTTGATGAATTATGTTTAATTTGATGCAGGGACTTAGCTGTAAACAAGTCATAGGTATTCTAAAATTTCAATTGAAGAAATAATTGATTATTATATGAATCCTATGCTGCATATTTAAGCCATCATATAGCCTCATTTTGTAATAAAAAACTGACTTAATACTAGTTTTATATGTATTACCCTAAATCAAGTAATTTGAGTTAAAAATGTATTGCAAACCATATAACATGTAACCAATGCATGCAAAGATATATTCAAAATGATTATGTAATCTCAATGTATCATGTGTTAAAGTCATGTTTCACAAAGTGGAACAACTAAATAACTGAACTAAAATGAGTAAATGAAACGGAGTATCTTTTGGAGAGGTCAGTTTCAACAAACCTCCTGTATGGAAAAGTTAATCACATCTCATGCTAAAGGTGTAGTTTTGACATTTTAAAGCAGGGGGTTTCAAACCTAAGTTGTTGAGCAGTAATGCCTTGTAACATTTAGATCTGTCTCTAGAGTTTCAAACCTGAATTACATAGCTAGATTTCTACCTTTGTTAGGAATCCAGTTTGTGCAGTCTGTTTGTGTCTCCGTTTTCCACCACCAGGAGGTGCCCTGTCCTTGCTGTCGTTGGATCATTATCTGGAGGAGTATTTGAGCAGTGGACTGTCACTACCTCGGCGCCAGAGTGCTTTGCCAGTTTTGGGTACTTTAGCCAAGCTGAGTTTAGTTGAGTCAAACCTAGCTTTGTTTCTCTGAGTCTAACGAGTTTTTGTCTTTACACAGGAAGTAACACAGGAAGCTTTGCTGTGTTACTGGATTCCTCCACCTTCTCTCCCCTGGAAGGAAAAAAACGGAGTTTCACTGAGCAGGGGTAAACCTCTGAGTGACAGTCCTCTCCATTACTCCTCTGGGTCCAATGCTTGTCAAACCTGTCCGCCCTCCAATGTTTGCACCCTTCTCTGGATTTACCACACAGTCTGGATTCAAGGACTAACAAGGCCCCCCTCAATGTAAGTTCTCTATGTTGCAAAATCTCAGAGCTTCCAAGAATCCCACGGAACCTGAACTAACCACTGAACTTCCCTTCTCACTTCCAGTTACGGGTGATCAGCTCTCTGAGTACCAGATCCTACTCCCTTACTCCTTGAATAAACCTGTTAAACTTGTTCTCTGAGTGGTTATCTCTGCATGTGGGTCAGATTCGTAAACTGATCCTAGCAACCTTATGTAATATTTAGGCTCTATGAATCTTAGATAATTGACCTTATTGGTTGAGTCAGGTTTGTTAAAACAGATTCATCAGAAAATTGCAGAAACTCTGCACCATGAAAAATCCCCTCCATTTTTTGTTTCATATTTTAATCAAGTGCTTAAATGACGTGTGCCAGTTCCATATACTGGGCCCTACAGTGTGAACCCTGTACGTTCCACCATCAAGGGTTTGCATTAAGTGGCATTTCATCTCCCTTCAATTGGAGGACTTGAGCATGATGAGCATAAATGTTCTGATTGAGGACGGTTATACGGAAACTTCGAGATTAGATTTCATGCTGAACTTTAAATAGACTGCAGCAAATTATTTTTTTTTGTCTAACAGGTGTTCAAAAGGAGCGCTACCGCAGGTCATTCTGAGACTTCGACTTAGACAACTTTTATTGTCATTTTGTATACACAGAGTTTTTACAAAACTGAATTTCGTTTTGTACAGCTTTCAAGATATTTCCATTTCTTAATGTGCAGCAGTGATCAAATGGAAACAGTGTGGGAGGACAAAAAAAGGTGCAAAAAAGCACATTGATATGGAAGTTTAGAGCATTAAAAAATGTATGGTTCATAATGCAGTGTTTTGGTTTGGTGTTGTCAGTGTGATGCAGAGTTTGTAACATGATTTAGAGTTTTCTCAACAGTTCAGCTGCCTGATGGCAGTGGGGAAGAAGCTCTTCAAAGCCTCTTCCCAGAGGGCAGCAGGGACAATGGAGACACGCAGCGCTGGGATGAAATGTCTTTTATGGAGGGAAGAGGAGCCTTGATGATCATCTCTGCTGTTCTCACTACTTTTCTCATGTTATTCCAGTCTGAGGCGCTGCAGCCTCCGAACCAAACAGTGAGACAGCTTGTCAGAACGCTCTCTATGGTGCTTCTGGAGAAGGTCGACAGGATGGGTTCCGACAGGTGGGCTCTCCTCATCCTCCCCAGGAGGAACATACGCTTTTGTGCCCTTTTGACCAGTGAGGTGGTGTTTACATTCCAGGTGAGGGTGTGTGTGATGTGCACCCCCAGAAATTTAGTGCTGCTGACCACCTCTACAGCTGAGCTGTTGATGAGCAGTGGAGCGTTGTTAGGCCGGTTCTTTCTGAAGTCCAAGATAATCTCCTTCGTCTTCTCCACATTCAGGATCAGGCTGTTATCTTTGCATCAGTCCACCAGCTGCTCCACCTCCTCTCTGTAGTTCTGGTCGTTGTCGTCTCTGATGAGAAGACCGCTACGGCGGTGGGCCTCATCCCTGCTGCCAATCCTGCTGCTGTCAGACTTTAGATTATATTAGGTTAAATTAGATGGGCTTTATTGATCTCACAGTGGAGAAATTCACTCGTCACATATTGGCATAGTAGTTAAAGAAGGTGCAAACAAGGAGAAAAAAGGTGCATTAAGAAGAATAAACAATATATATATTTATATATACAGTATATCAAGATAAATAAGGATTAAGGTGCAAGTGTACATGTATTGCACACAGTGAAGAACAAAATAAAATAAAAATAAGAAATAAAAAATAAAAAGATTAAAAAAAATACAAGGTAGTAGCACAGAGGTTTGAGGTGACATATGTACAATCCAGATGGCTTATATACAGGTGGATTTACTTTAACATTAAAGTGTAGTAGGTAAGGTACAATGGTGAGGTAGTGGTATGACTATTATAATATAGTATATTGTATAATAATACAATATATATAGTATATATATTGTATATTTACAATATGGCACTATAACTAGGATAACTTGTGCAATAACTAATGTGCAATCACTATATATTTAAATACCTATTTATATTAATACCTCTTTAATACCATGTGCACTAATCCTGTTAAAGAAGAGACTTGATGTCTATTGGTTGTGCTGTTCTTTTTACATCTCTTTGCAGGTGATGAAGCAGACTGAAAATGTTTTATCATTATCTCCCTTTTATCTCCTGTTTCTTTCATCTTTTCTCCTTTTTTTCTGTTTTTCCTGTTCTGTTCTACTTACATTGCAGTGTCCATATAATCCGTAAAACTCCTTGCATAATTATAACGGTAATAAAGCAATTTATATGCATGAATCAAGCGGAACACTAAGGTGACAGCCCTACTGCTCCACTTGTGAAAGTAAAATCTGTTGGGCTCTTTTTGGCATCAAGACAATTATTCTTATTGCCAGACAGGACACTGTTAAAAAAAAAAATGAGAGACTTGAGTTGTTATATATATGTTTTTTTTAATATATGTATATATATGCATTGCCCCACAATGGACTGGCGACCTGTCCATACATAGACAGCCTGAGATAGACACCAGCACCTTTGCGACCCTACTTGGGATAAGTGTGACAGAACACAGATGGATGTGTGTGCGGAAGCACTGTATATACCCCATATACCTTTTCCTACTTTTTGCCCTTTCTTTTGACTATTGAACCGATATGACTAGTGAATCTTTCCACTGCGAGATCAATAGTCTATCTTATCTGATCTTATCTGTTTTTATAAGCCTTTTAAAAGTGGAGTTTCTTGTGTGCCTCAAAGAAGGAACTCATGTTTCATACATGTTCGACTGTGGATATGTTCCCTTTTGAAATACTTTTAGTTTTACATTAGATTTTAGTGGATTAATGCTTTCCAGAGAGTTTTACTTTTGTCTCATTATTCTAAAGATTATTTCTATAAAAAGCTTTCAGGATCATCAAGATGTTTTTCAATAGGCGACACACTTTAGTTGTGTCTACATTTTGATGTAGATGTTTAATATGTGGCAGCACACTTAGCAGGAGGTTAGGGAACAATGCTGAGGACAGATGTTTACTAGATAAGATAAACTAATCAGTAATAGTTGTTAATCAAAAGGTGGAACTATGGTTGCTGTTATGTAGAACTTGTCTATCAGGGACCATAAATAACACACAGCAGGCATGCATGCCATGAAACAGAAAACCACATGGTTTACTTTGTAAAAAAAAAACGGAAGTAGACACTAAAGTCATTACGTCTCAGTTTCTCACGATGTCGACTAGCCTGTTTCTGTTTCTCACTCTTGTTGGGCAAATAATGGCTAAAAAACCTCCTGGTAAGAGCTTTGAAATACTTATTTTACCTTTTATTTATACTCATATGGTTGTTTTATTAACATAACTTTGATAATCTACTTTGGGTATGCCTGAACTATAAAGTTACCACATTTCCTGAAAAACTTCTGGTAGATCAAATCAAAATGTGTGTTATTATTTATTATTATTAATCCAATTTTTACTATTACTTAACGAACAAAGCACATGCATATAAACTTTTTTCAGAGATTTTTAAATTTTATAATTTAAACAAAACGGCAAACATCCCTAAAACTGAAGGCAATGTCTGGTAGGAACTGTGGTAATAAAGCAATCTTTTGAAAATAATTCAAAGTATTTATATTTTAACTACTTATCTAAAGATAAATAAAATTATTCAGTAAAAGGTAGAAAAACCCCTTTGACATAATTTCCATGTCAAGTCCAGGTGCGATTGTACTAGTTCATGTTTGGACAGCAGTAAAATGCCATCTAAATGTCAAATGATTGAAAGCTGTATCTCTTTATCTCCTTACTCTTCCATTAGCTTATTTTCTAAATCTATATGCAAAAATGCTTAAAAAAGACACTATACAGTAACAGTAAAATAACAGTATGATATATTGAGAGAGCAATGGACACTTATGAAATTATTTCACTTGGAAAAAAAATACAACTGTAAAGCTTTAACATTTTTAATCTATTTTTTATTTTAACTTACATCTTTTGCACTTTATAGCAGAACACTTTAAAACACTATGCTATACTATATTGGTGGCCTTTATGCATTCAGTCATCCCTTTAAAAACTTTCTAAAACCACCTATGATTGCCATGATGCTTAAATACCCAAACCTTGATTATATAGTGTACCAATTCATACTAAAATTTGCCTGCTGATGTTTTTGATACTTAAAATTATTATCAAGTATCGCA
>NW_015150547.1:257031-275619 GCF_000732505.1 Cyprinodon variegatus
AATATATATATGATTATATTCCTCTTTATATATCTATATATATGGATATATGGGACAATTGTGACAAATATGACAGAAATAGTGCGGCATGCTGTTTAGGACATTATTGTATATATTAACATTTTTTATAATCAATTTTTTGCACAATGGCAGCCCACTGCTCTCCAAGGGGATTGGTTAAATGCAGAGTGAATTTCATTACTCTGTACTTGTGACAGTTTAAAAAAAGTATAGTATAGTATAATATAGTAGTGTTTGCAGATAAATACATTATCTATGCTGAATGCATAGATAATGTATTTATCAATGCAAAGGTTTGAAGAGGAAAAAATGAAGAAAGAAACAAATACATATGTTAAAAAATGTACATAATGATGTGAATTTGACTTCTAGGTTATATTTGCAGCTGTACACATTTTTGTCCATATGTATCATGAAACTGTTCAATATGTTTGTGTCATGATAGATCTGCAGTGCATGGTGATTAACCTGGAATATGTTAACTGTTCCTGGAACCTGCAGGAAACTCCAGACGTCAATTACACTTTTTCCAGCCGGTATGTATCTAGTGGTAATAATCTAGTAATAACATAGAGGAACTGACAAAAAAAAATATTTGAGTTTATTGTTTTGTGACCTCAAATAACCTTTGTTAAATAACAATCAAATGAAGAAAAAAAAATTATATATATATATATATATATATATATATATTTTTTTTTTTTTTTTTTTTTTACTGTCATACTAATATAAAATAATGGTTGACCACTTTGGGACACTAGTAAATACAGTCTGCCTTACAATACTTTAAACACACACATTCCTTATGATCAAATATGGTGATGGCAGAATTATGCTGTGGAAATGTTACTCTTTAGCAGCCTTTCAGAGTTAGCAGGGTGTTAGACTAAGCTATTTTTTTTATTATTTAACCAGGAGAAAAAAATCCCATTGAGATTAAAAACTTCTTTTTCAAGGGAGTCTTGGTCAAGAGGCAGCAAAGCTATATAAGTTACATTAAACATAGATACTTAAAAATGACAGGTACATAATAAATAAAAAACATATCAAGTAAAACAATTACAGATCATTGAGGCTGCTTCAAATTCTTTCACTTTCAACTTAAAAGCATTTAAATATAAAAACTCAGTCAACTTAAGCTAAATGCAGGGAAATCTAGCTAAATGTATAATCATTAAACTTGGAATCACTAGTCACAGTTTTCAATATTATTTAATAATTTAGTAAAGAAACCCAAAACAAAGCATAAGTAAAACAAAGAAGAACACAGAAGAAGCAAAATAGCCAGTGTGAAAAAAAACGTGTCGACTAAAATGGCTTAAATTTGTGACAAAGAACAAAGATATTGATGACCGAGTCTATTTGATACTTACTGATATACTTATTCTTGTGGGTGATTACGCTATAAAGTTCAGAATAGAAGCTGCTGCTTTTTAAAAGGTGTTGTTTTTCTGAAGGTGAGATACTTATACTCACGATAATAAAAATACTTCTGGCTAGAAGCTAAGTTCTATTTAAAGCTGGAGATACATCATGCTAAAAGAGGTAAACCTACAAAGCATTCAGTTGTATTGAGTTAAAAAATATAACATAAATTTGATATCCTTTTAAATAGTTTCTCCAAACAGTTTATTAAAAGTATTTAGCATCAATAATTACCTACCTTAGGGGTTGTGAAAAAGCTATGGTAATTTTATCCCACTTCTCTATGCAGAATTGATGTATTTCAGACAGAATGGAAGGTATAAACAGGCTTTTGAAGGTAATGCCATAGAAACTGAATAGGATTCAGGTCAGGCCTTTAACTAGGATCTACAAATCTTGATTAGAGAGTTGAACCTGCTTTGTGTTTTTGGGTCATTGTTCTCCTGCAGATTACAGGTTCATTTCAGGTTGAGATTAGTTACAGATGGCTGGAGGTTCTTGCTCAGGAATTCTTTAGGAACTCATGGTTCTATTTATCACAGTAGGGTTAAATAAAGTGGCGGTTATGTGCTGTTGTTCCTATTTTTAAAATGTAGGGCTCAATTTACAATAGATGTTATGGGGATACACTCTTTCTAAAAAAAAGTTTAAGTTTTGTCCACAGATGTCTGTGGGATCATGTTCTGGAAATAATGAGACAAGCCTGAATGTCATAGTGAAGCATAAACACTGACATTAATTACAGCTATAGTGGAGGATTTTGCGCAAATTTTCTAAAAAACCTGCCCTCTCCATTTAAAAAATAAAATGCACACAGTGCTGTACCCGCTCCCAAGAGGGAACGCCTATTAAAGAAATCCATTTATCCTCATGCACGCTCTGTTTAAAAGTTGCTGTTTATATCGCTCTTACAAGCTTACTTTCCAAAAGATTTGCAATTTTTTCACTATGTCAGACTCACCACAGGTAAATGAAAATGGAGATGAGAACGTAGGATGGCCTTACGTAGACATATCACACAAATGATTGGCAATTAGGAGGACCACTTATTTTGATGATCCACCCAGAAAAACTATACCTTTAAGTGACTCAAGTGAGGGCTGCAGTTTTTTTGGATTCCTTTTGAAGGAGTTCATACTGGTCAGCTGGCAGCTCATAGAAAGATTCCCCACCGTTGGAAGTTTTCTCCATATGTTGGTAGTGTCTCTCAGTGGGATTTGGTGGACTCCTGAAGATTTTTGTAACCCTTTATTTCCAGAGATGGCAAAAGTACTCACTTTCCGTACTTGAGTAAAAGTACAGATAGTTGTGTTAAAAAATACTCTGGTAAAAGAGGAAGTACTGATTAAACTTCTTTACTCAAGTAAAAGTAACAAAGTACAGGCTTGTAAATTTACTTAAAGTATAAAAGTAAAAGTAGAAACCACTTTTTTCATGCCGTTGCCTACATTTTAAATGGATGTCTGCCAATAGGACGATGATTTTCAATCATCTCGTCGTCCATACTACTATGCTAACGCCACCGCCAACAACCTGCAATGATTTGCCGCCAATGAATACCGCCGAATCTGTCGATTCATCTTGTAGTGGTGCGTCAAATGCAACGTAGATTCCCATCCAATTAGATTGAATTTGGTATTGATGATGTGAAAAATAATAACGGTAACTCCATTGAAACGATTCAAAACTAAAGTAACGAGACAATTTTTTAAAATGTAAGGAGTAGAAAGTACAGATATTTGTGTAAAAATGTAAGGAGTAGAAGTAAAAAGTCGCCATTAAAATAAGCAGTAAAGTAAAAATATCAGAAAAATCTACTTGAGTACAGTAACGAAGTATTTGTACTTCTTTTGTACATCTCTGTTTATTTCTAATGTTTTTTTTCTGAATTTCCTTAGATCTTGGCTTGATATAGCTTACGAGGAATTTTCGCTATACTCCGACAGCAGATCTTATTTGAGCGATTTCTTGATTGAGGACAGGTTTGGAAGTAACCAGGCCTGGTTGTGGCCATAGAAGTAAACTCAGGTGTGATAAACTGTAGTCTTGTTTTTGTAATAGGAGAAAGGGTCCCTTTATACACATGGAGAGGATGTTAGGAGTATGTTTTTTTTCTCTTAAAGGTATTGCGGACAATTTTCGTAAAGTTTTTTTTTCGCAAAGACCCGCCCTGTCCACTTGAGAAAAAAAATGCACACGCACAACCCTGTACCCGCTCCCAAGAGGGAACACCTATTCATCGTGCGCAAGAGCATACACAAGCCCATTTCTCCTCGTGCACGCTCTGTTTAAAAGTTACTGTTCTCATAGCTCATACAAGCCTATTAAGTTTGAACGTCCGCTCTAACCCCTAAATCCCTCAATCACAATATAGAGTGGGGACTACAGGGGTTGATGTTAAAGATTTTTACCATTTGCCCAAAGGGCAAGTGACTTTCACATTTTATTTGCCCAGAAACAAAATTTACTTGCCCAGTATAATGTTTGATAAATATAGTTCCTAATATTCATTTTTGTATATATCAATGAAACATGTTTGTTTTTTAAATGTTTTTTGTAATTCAGTATTTTTTAAGTTTCCAGGTTCCTGGTGTGTATATGCATGCGTCAGATAATGAACTCAAGCCTACATTACCGTGTTAACATGCTTTTCAATCATTCCTGCACATTCTTTTCAAACTAAACTTTGCTTTAAACTGTTGTGTGCTTGGAAAAATATAAATTGTAATGTTAAAAATCTAAAAAAAACTTGACAGGTTAAAATCTTAAGATAAATCACAAGACAGAAGTCAATCTCACAAATGAATAACTTTTATTTTAGAGTCACGGTATGTTTATACAAGATAATACTATTAATACAGTATAATGTGACTTTTCTAGAGAATCATTATACATAATTATTTTATACAGTGTTTCCACAGTCTTACATAATATCAGAATTCCCTGACTTTTAACCGACTCAGGATTAGTTTTCCCTGACAAAATAAATGCAGCCGTTTGTCGTTTTGGTAACTACATCAAAATTACCGCTAGGTGGACAAAAATCACGCCATCTGGCGGAAAATCACCCGGCTTTTTCAAATCACACACCTTTTTAAAATCACGTACAAAAATCATGTACAAAACAACAAAAATGGCGCCGGCAACACATCTAGGTCATTTTCGTCGAATGTCGGTTATTTTAAAGTAAATTTGAGTGATAAAAAATTTTTTTTTTGCGATTTTGCCCGCCGGGCAAGTGCAATGAAATTTGTACTCTCCCGACAATAAAAACTACTTGCCCCGGGAGATCAGGCGATGGTTGACATCGAGCCCTGGACTATGTAGTGGACTTTATAACGAACTTAACTGACCATTCAGACAGATGATCACTGATTTTTGCTCCCCGTTGGTCACGTAACTCCTCCTCCACAGCGCTGTGCCTGCTCCATCTTTGTTATTAGTCGCCGCTGTCTGGTAGCGGTAGTCTATGGCGACTGCTGGCCGATATGACAGCAATTCCCAAAATGCTTTGCGATGGGGAGCTCTTATTGAAAAACATTCTGGGATATACCTGCCTAGACACTTTTTTTCTTACAACCCTTGGGCATTTTCAAATAACCACGGTGAGAAAGGTGAGCTTCAATGACTGTCTGAAACTGTAGCTCACCACACATATACGCCTGAAAGTGAGCATGCAAAGAAAAAGAGCTAACTGACAACAAGCACGTTCGACAGCCTTACGTAAACATATCACCAAATGATTGACAGTTAGGAGGACCACTTATTTAGGTGATCCACCCGGAAATAAAAGGTTGTCCTCTATACCTTTAACTACAAAAATCTTTATTTCTAAATCTACTTTTGGTGTTTAAAACTTAGTATGGTGTTTACGCATGTTATCTTTGACTTACTCGATTAATGTTCTGAAACACAGAGCTGTGGCAAAAATGCTAAGAAAAAAAACCCAAATAGTTTACAGAACAAAGATTTTCAAAATTACTTTATATGATATATTGTTTCTCAAATATCTGTTTTCAATGATTGCACAAATGCATGTGTTTTTTCATGTATCCCATGAAAAAACACCCAAGCTGTCTTTATTGGCCTTTACATTTAAAAAAAAAATTACTTCAATAAAGTTATTTAGAGCCACATTGGGTAATGTAAGAAGCCACATGTGGCTCTACTAGCGGCAGGTTGCAGACCCTTTATCTAAATTCAAAACTCTATTTGTATTATTTTGGTGAGGCCTTAGTTTTCCACAAAAACAATGTACTTCTCTCTTTGGCAAGGATGCTTTAACATGTGCTTCTGGTGAGTATGAGGTATATTAGCAACATAGTTAATTGTTTGCAGTTCAATTTGCGCTATTGTATTCTAAAGTGTAATATGTTCCCACATTCGTAAAACAACCACTAGCCGGCAAAAGTCACACCACAGATTCTTTCTAATATAGTATGTGACCTTGTCATAGCTACAATTGTTATGAGTGTAATCTAGTTAAATAACAGAACATTTTTACACAGGTTTGAAGGAGAGGATCAAAGTAGCTGTGCTGAATATCTGTTAGAGAACGGAATAAACATTGGATGTAGGCGTCCCTACAACTACACCAGACGCCAGAGATTTGACACATTTTACACCAAACTGAGTGACGGCAGTCAGGTGTTTCAGAAGGAACTTCAACTTAAAACTAAAGGTAGGTAATAGAACAACTCCGTGAAAAAATAAATAGTTTCTTCTAAAAATCTTGCATATTTAAAAATCCAGAATCCTGTTTTGATTTAATGATTTAAATTACATTACATTTCTCTGTACCTCTGTACCTCTGTCCCTGCTGTCATTAGTGAAATTAAACCCACCAACCAACCTGACGGTAAAGAATGGATCTGATTTTAACCTGTGGTTTTACTGGAACCAGACTAACCCCAAATGTGTCGACAGTGAAGTACGAATCAGAATCAACAACAGCGACTGGGAGGTGCTTGTTTTCTTCTTCTCATTATATTCCTTCTAATGATCCGACATCTCATGAGCTGTTTTCTGCCATAGATTTTGTCAGTGTTTCATAAGCAGAGTTATTGCCAGAAGTTGCCCTCCAGCAGCTCCAGATATGAGCTACAGGTGAGGAGCAAATTAAAGTATGACTGTGGAGACTCGGAATATTGGAGCGACTGGAGCGAGCCTGTGGTCTGGGGATTCAATAACACCACAGGTAAGGCTGCAGGATTCATTTTTCCATACTAAACATTTTGCACATGCAGAAAAAAAATCTAAGTTAACAGAACATTAAACCTTTTCCCAGACACAAATATAAGAAATAATGGAATATCAGTGTGGACAGCGGTGCTGTATGCTGCTGGTGCCACCACCCTCATTCTTCTGGTCATGATCTTACTGCACAGTGAACGGTAGGTCATGTCAGGATTCATTACTTTTTTATTTTGTCATTTTAATTCAAACCAAATTTTCATCTAAACTATAAATGTACATTTTACAGAAAATTTAAATATATTAAATTATTCAGGTATTATTTTTTTATTACAGTCATTTTATTCTTTAAGTTTTGTTCAAATAAATTGTTGCTTTGACCAGTAATATTTTTCTTACTATCTTTATTGTATTTTTTTTGCTGTTTAACCTCATGCAGTGAAAACTGCATGTTTTATATTTGGTGTACAGTATTTTCTAGAGTCAGATAAACATAGATCATTATATGAGAAATAATCTGATGTCTGCATCACAGCATCACAGCGTCTACAGCCATGGCTAATTCACAACACTGGTCTTTTTGAATGAAACGGAGAAAAGAAAACAAAAAGTAAAAACAATTACAATAAATGACATCATAAAATAATATATTATATGCAACCATGGAGTGATATACTATACACATCAAATCTCTAATACTTAAAATAATAAATGTAACCACTTTACCACACATTGACCAGGTGAGCATATGAAAAAAACATGGTTTTGTTTTTTTTCTAATTCATGCTAACTTTAGTAAAAAAAAAAAAAAAACAAATAATATTGCATTAATTGATAATAATAACAACCAAAGAAATGTTTTTTTATGTAAAAAATGTGCATGTTTGCATGTTTTTTTCAAAAACAATTTCTATCTATCTATCTATCTATCTATCTATCTATCTATCTATCTATCTTGCTCCTGAACTGTTATATATTTCAACTTTTTCAACTTTTCTTGCTTTTTGCATCTTTTTTATTCTAACCTTCCTATTGCTTTTCGAATCTGAAACCTGTAACTGAAATTTATTTAATTATTATCATTAAATACAGAAATGAACAGTTCATTGTTACACTTAAACATGTCTTCACTATGCAAAAAATAGTCAAATAATGCACATTTGTGGTAGAGAAAAATACCCGTACTGTATTAAATCTGATGTTTAATATTCTATGTACTATCTTGTTTTCAGACAAATAAGCCAATTACTACAATTCAGTAAAATACCAATGCCTGTAATGTATGTCGGTTTATATGAAATTGTGTGTTATTCCCACACAGGATTAAAATCATCCTAATCCCTCCACTTCCCAAGCCCGTACTGAACTCTCCTGATGTTGAGGTAATCTACAAGATTAATATTTCATCCTGTTTGTTTGTTTCTTGCTGCAGTCTAGCAAAGCTTGGGTTACATGAACCTGAACATATGGAAAAGCATCTATGATATAGTATCTACAAAGAAATGCCATGGTAAAATTATATTTAGATGTGAAAGGGTTTCCTTCCTTACAAGAGAAAAGCAAGGGAGAAACTAACTCATGACATCTCACAGTGGAGCAGTGGGTAGTACTGCTGCCCTACAGCAAGAAGGTTCTGGGTTCAATTCCTGGCCCAGGGTCTTTCTGCATGGAGTTTGCATGTTCTCCCTGTGCATGCATGAGTTCTCTCTGGGTACTCCAGCTTCCTCCCACAGGTTGTTTGGCTTCTGTAGATTCTCCACGGGTGTGAGTGTGTGAATGGTTGTTTGTCCTGTTTGTCTCTGTCTTGCCCTGCGATGGACTGGCGACCTGTCCAGGTTGTACCCAGCTTCTTGCCTATTGACAGCTGAAGATAGGCACCAGCACCCCTTGCTGTCCCCAGCAGGGACAAGTGTGATGGAAATTTTAACAATGTTGTGTGTTTAAGGATGAGTTCACCTTTATAATCACACTTTGTTTTGATTGAATGACACAAGTATTAGTGGCACATTACTAAATATCTTTACACAGGTTTCAATTTACACTGTCAGACAAACCATGAATTCCTGATCAAAACAAAAAAAATAAACTCTTTCATCTCTTTATTCATATGTGATGTAATAAATGTATGAATGATGATGCAAGAAAATTACCTTTTTTCTTTTTTTTTTAAGGATTGGTTTCATTTCCCCAAAGGCCTTATTAAAGATGGATTTAATAGCACCTTCAATGAGCGAGCCTGCACTGTGAGCGAGTACCAACCTGTCTCGCGGTCCGACAGCAACGGCTCTGACAGCTCCAACCTTACCACCTCCACCGATCAAACCGACTGCTCTATCACCATCGCAGGGGATGGGGCAGGGCTGAAGGCTTCGGTGTAAATGTTGTTTGAGGCAAATTTTGATCTGTCAAATTGGAACAATTCTTCTTTTTGTTGTTGGACAAATGTCCTGACATACTGTAGGAATAGGACAATAGCTGGATTTCAGAAAAACATGAAAAAATCAAGCAAGTAAACTGGAAATAAAAGGTCATGCATCATGCATTTGTGACCCATGTACGATAGCATCAGGATTTCTAAACTATATATAGTAGCAGAAAGATGTTTTGAACCTTGAAAAATAGTCCAAAAATGGGTTTCTTAGCAGGTTGGTTTATATTGAGGACACGTTCAAAAAGTATGTTCTAGTTTTAGATATTTTGAAGTGGGATTTATGAAGAGGCGTACAAACAAATTACAAACCACTTGTTTATTTTACTTCTTTCAATTAACATTTTTATCTATGTTGAAGCTGAGAGACTGAAAGATATTGTATGAATGTATTTTTTATTATAAATGTAAGAACTTATACTAAAAAACATACCTGTTGACTTTAAAGTTGATGCAGGAAATGAATAGTTATAGTTAACCAAAAAGTGTTCACAATGTTATTTTGTATCATTATTTTGGGAAGCAGTTATAATTTGATAGCCTATCCAGGGTTGTAAAATTACCACTGTATCATTGTATCACTGTATCACTCTACTTCCAGTGATGCATGTTTTAAGGTTTTACAAATATTCACCTTTGAGTTTAATCTTTTATAACTAATTCTTAATTTTATTGCTTATATCCGTTATATTAAATGTGCGTTGCTTACCCAGATTTGTAATACCTGATGTTAACTTGCTATTTTTCTTTTTATTAAAAAAAAATTCAAGACCAAATTTTGTTGATTGATATTTCTAATCCCTCTTTCTTTTTCCTCCTCTTTTATTCTTCAGGCTAAACATGCTAGTTTGCTAGTAGAAACAACAATAAAATGATTGAAAATCTTAGCAAATAAGGAGGAAGATTATGAATGTGAGTCACTAACCTGGTTTAATAGTTTCAATTCAATTCACTATTTATATAGCACCAATTCACAACACATGTCATCTCAAGGCACTTTACATTTCACAAGATCATACAGTCAAAATGATTCAGTTTTCTATCTAAGGAAAACCAGTTGATTGCATTGTTTCATTGACTCGAATGCAATCCCTCACACTAAACATGCTTGTAGCGACAGTGGAGAGGAAAAACTCCCTTTGAACAGGGAGAATCCACCAGCAGAACCAGGCTCAGTGTGAGCGGCCATCTGCCGAGGCCGACTGGGGTTCAAGGAGACAGAAGCAGAGACACAAAAAGCAGCTGTAAAAGGCGGCCCTGTCCAGGAAACACACAGCCAGGCAGACGAGCTCTGAGCCAGCTCCCATGTCAGAGGACGAAGAGAGCACATCCAGCCAGTCATGGTCAGAGAAACAGGACTACACTGAAAAACAGACACGGTGTTGATGGCAGTAGCACAGCTGATATTTCTCTTCAGGATGGTGTCACAGCCAAACAGGAATAGACCAGATGAAGCTACTATTAGAAAAAGCAGAATAAGCATAGCATTACAGATTGAACTAACAGAGTCTGCAGAGTGGCAGAATAGAGATAAAATGAAGTAGAATGATGAAATAGGGGTCCCTACGTCCTAGTTTCTAGTTTCTCAGCTTCACCCCAGGACAGGATATTTCTAATTTTTGCAATATTCCGCAGCTGAAAGAAGGAAATTCTAAAAACCTGTTTGAAATGGGATTTAAATCACAGGTCCGGATCAATAATAACACCAGGAATTTTTACTTGATTATCTGAAATCAGTTTAATTCCATTCAAATTAAGTGGCTGACTAATCAGATTCTTTTTCAACGACTCTGATCAAAGACTATAACTTCTGTTTTGTCTGCATTCAGAAGCAGAAAGTTCATCCAGGATTTTATGTCTTCAAGATATGCCTTCATCTGGATTTATAGACAGATATAGCTGAGTATCATCAGCATAACAGTGTAAATTAATCCCATGCTGTCTAATAACTCTACCGATTGGGAGCATATATAAAAGAAAATTGGTCCTAGCACTGATCCCTGTGGTACTCCAGAGGAAATCCTTGAGCATCCTTGAGGAGGATTTTTCATTAACGTGAACAAACTGAAATCAATCAGATAGATAAGATTTAAACCAGTCTAGTGCTGTTCCTTTAATTCCAATAAAATATTCAAGTCTTTCCAAAAGAATATCATGATCAACTGTATCAAATGCAGCACTGAAATCCAACAGGACGAGTACAGATACAAGTACATTATCTGAGGCCATGAGAATTTCATTAGTGACTTTCACCAGAGCTGTTTCAGATCTATGATGAGCTCTAAAGCCAGACTGAAACTCTTCAAAAAGTTCATTATGGTGTAAGTGATTGCACACTTATTTGGTAACTAATTTCTTAAGAATTTTAGATAAGAAATGAAGATTGGATATAGGTCTATAATTGACCAAATTGTCTGGGTCAAGAGTAAATTTCTTAAGTAAAGGTTTAATTACAGCAACCTTAAAAGCCTTTGGTACATATCCCTCTAACAGAGATAGATTAATCACATCTAAAATGGAGAAGATCAAAGGGAATACCTCCTAAAATAACCTGTACAAATTGGAGGCTTAGATGAAGACAAGTTTTGCTAACTTTGTAAGATTAACTGGATTAAAGCAGTCTAAACCCGGTTCAGATTCTATGGCTACCTCAGATGCTGCCTTCCCTTCCAGAGATAAACCAATTGTTTTTAGAGGAGTGCTTATGATCTTATTTTCAATAAGATCAATCTTATTTATAAAGAATATCCTAAAATCATTACAGCTGAGAGCAAGTGGAATGGATGGTTCAACAGAGCTATGGCTCTGGGTGAGTTTGGCAACTGTATTAAAAAGATATCTAGGATTATTCTTATTCTCCTATAATAATGAGGAGAATAAGAATAATCCTAGATATCAGATGCTGCAGCCCCGGAGAAAAAGCAGGAGACTGAAGACAGGTCAGGCAAATAGATCAGGCAAATAGATTAGAACAGGTACAGGCGGGTTCAGAGTTTCAGCAGTCTGAAGCCAGGTGAGGCAAACAGATCAGAACAGGAACAGGCAGGCTCAGTGGTTGAGAGGCAGACCAGGATAATGTAATCAGAAACATTAAGGTAATGCTAAAACACGCTCACTACTGAGATCCGATGAGTACAGGCAGGCTCAGTATTTGAGAGGAAGAACAGGCCAGGATCAGGTAATCAGAAACGCTAGGTAACGAATGACATATTTTGCACTTGACCATCACTAAGGGTCTAAACATTTCCTAGTTTCCTGTAACTGATCCTGCCCCATTTAACCACTTTTCTGATATTTTTGAAGCCTACTCTTCAATGACTGAGTTATTCAAAGAGTCATAAGAAAACTCCTTTTTAAGGACACTTTAACGGAAAGCAGATTTAATGTTCTACCCAAAGTTTGCCATGTAACTCAATAGATATACTAGTACACAATTTTTTATTTTAAAATTTCAGACATAACTCTTTTGGTTGCCCAAATCAAAGTGAAGATTGTTTATGGGGGCAAAAGGTCTATGTAAAAATGCAGTTGGAAGTGAAAAAAAGAGGTGCTGAAAAGCTGAATGCAGGTGGAATAACCAGACTGCATAATAACTTTAACATCTATAGGCAGCTGCATGTTAGAGTTGCTATCTGATTTTCTGAGACTTCTGGGAGATTGAACTGAAATATGTTAAATAAAGGTTTTATTTGTAGCTCTCATCTATTACAGTTTTTACTAATTCATCAAGTATAGAGTGCAGTATATACACCATATCACTTATTCGGTTCTAACTAAAACGCTGTAACATAAAACATACGTTTTTTTCCCCGCCGAATTCACATGGGATCCTGCTTGGTCAAGTTTGTACTTAAGTAGCATGACATCTTAAGCCCAGTCCCAATACCTGCCCTTCCACCATTGTGTACTTCAATTGCAAATTCCTGCTGAAGGTTTGAGCGCATAGCCTGTCTCAATTCTCCAGAGCTGTCTTTGGCCCCGTCCCCAATGAACCCTTGACCCACACTTAGGCTCACATAAAAGTGGACTCTTCTAATGTGAAATGTTTTGTTCTCAATTCAATTCTGCCTATGGAGTTTCAAGCAAAAAGGTGGAAATATGGTAATGATCCAGCACCTTCCTTTCGCTGTTCAATCCTGATAAGCATAAAATTCCCTTATAAATCTTCCAAATCTCACAAACAGATCAATTTACTTAATTGATTCTCAATTAATGATTCTTCTTCACAGGCCTCTGTTTTAATAATAATAACTTGCAGCAAAAATTCATTTTTCGTTAAAGACTGTTGAGTGAAAGAATAGTTTTTGATAACAGTTTATTGGATTTTAATGGAAATTTTTTGAATATTCAACCAACCTAAATAAACATGTCACAAATCACTATATAATGACTATCTATTACATAAGCAAATGAGAAGTGTCTTTGTGACCTTTTGAATCAACAGCACCCAGCAGCAGAATTAATGCAATATTGCAGTTTCTTTCTTCTTGTTGACTCTTTCTGATCGTAACTGAAACAAATGAGAGCTCCAGTGCTTTAGTTTAAATTTTAGGACCTTCTGTATATGTTGTGAATGAGCTCTCAGAGTGATTAGGCCAGAAACTTCAGCTTTCTTTGCATATTGATGTACATGGATGTGTTAATATATAGCAGCACACTTGTCAGGAGGTTAGAGAATCAAGCTAAGGACAGATCTGTACCTTTCTAAATAAGATATTAATTCTAAGCATGATATATGACTCCCAAAACATTGACTTGGTGGAATGTTATACTTCAGTTCACAACCAAGTTGTCAGGAAGGACAATTACAGCGTAACAGGTACTGAAAGTGTCACTTACAGGAAGCAAAAACCCCCACAAAAAAAAAAAAAAAAAAACACGGAAATTGAGAGCTGAAGCGAAGTAGACGCTGAAAACATCAAGCCTCATGATGTCGACTTGGTTATTTCTGTTTTTCACTCTCTTTGGTCAAATAATGACTGATAAACCACCTGGTAAGAGCTTTTAAATACATCTTTATCTAGTTAAACATATTCATATGGTTGTATTACTGGCAGTGACTTAAATAGTTAAGTTTAAATGTGCTTAAACTATCGGGCTACCTGATTTCCTGAACGACTTCAGGCAGATGAAATTGAAAAGTTTTCTTACTGCTTAGCTTTTATTTATTAAAATGCTTTAGTAATCCATTATTGATTGAGTACAATAAACATGTATCGATGATTTTAGTTTTCAGTAATTTACTTTTCAACCTAACTTCTGTTCTATACAGAAAATTAAGAGTAAAACCAAGAAAATCCCCTTTGACGCCATTTCTCCTCGGGTTCATGTGCGCTTGTTTCTGCTCATGTCTGTACTGCCGGGAAACGCAATCTAAATCTATCGCTGCTTTTTACTTTACACTCACATTAATCATGTTTTTAGATTTATATTTATTAAAAAAAATGAGAAGAACAAGTTTAAATAAGCTGTAACATGTCTGTATTGTTTTTTTTTTTTTTTTTTTTTTATCTCTTTTGCAGTTTTAACGAAAAACTTTCCATTATATAAATTACAATAGAATTGTTTTATTTTAATTGCCTTTCAGTTTTGAATGATTTTTCTTTTGCTGTTATTAGCGCAATCCTTCCAATAATAATGTGCGTAGCTCTCGGTTAACATCCATCCAAGTCTAACACGTTCAAGCTCTGTTAAAAGATTTTAAAGTGACCATAGATTCCAACACATTCTCTCCTTCAAGATGTTTTTTTTTTTCTTTTTCAAAAAATAAACTTAGATTTTCTTTCGACAGTTACGTAACAGGCAGATCATATCGGTTCATTTCTTTCTTTTGAAGCCACTCAAAAAAAAACAAAAAAACACTCAGCAGCGGTCAAAAACTGTAAAGCTGCGTGCCTGAATTCAGGAGCTCACCCCAATAGCAAACACTAATATATTACAGGTGCTGCGGTGACCTGTCTGTAATGAAGGGGTTAGAAGCAGCATCAATTATGCTCAGCCAACAAAAAATATAACAAAACAATTAATTATTTCATAATTAAGTCAACTCATAATTCAAACCAACAAAAATATTTCACATTCATATTTTATATTAAATCAGAGAAATAACAGTAACCTAGAAAGAATAAAATATTCAAACATAAACCAAACATTAGGCTCCAACACTAAAATTTTGCCTTCCAATCTATCAAATGCGTGACTATTTTGTGATCTTATTATTTGTTAATCTGCCTCATTTCCATTGTCAGTTTATAGTATTTGAATATGTTGACATTGTTCTTTATTCATTTTGCTTCAGAGCAGGACTGTTTTAGAAGCATTAGTCTTAGTCTTCTGGACAAAATGCCTATTAGGGTTAGTTACAGTTACGTCACTTCATAGTTGAAGGTTTTAGTCAAGTTTTAGCTGCAAGGAAATGCAAACAAGTTTAGGCTTGTTTGACTTAAGATATTTTTTGTGTGCTCTTCATCTGGATATAAAATACTTGTCCTATGAATATCAACAAGTGAATACAAAACAATGATATGGAACAAATACATGCGAATATAATTACTTTGGATTTAATGTATTTAAACACATAAATTTCACTAAATACTTGTTGTTTTTTTGCCCTTTTCCCTCAGCTGTTGAAATGCCAAATTGTCTATATTTTGCCAAAAAACAGTTGCTGCTATGCCAGTTACACACCTAAAAATCTCACACCTGACTTCGATGTTAACAAATTCACAAAAATAAATTAGTGAAAGATCCTGATCATGGCGAAAATAGGACACCAAAAACTGCTTTAGCAGCAGTTTGTTTTCAGCACAAAACAGGAGAGATGTCTATTAAACAGGGTAGAAAGATCCTCTTTATAAACTGGTCAAAAGCAACTGTAATAAAGCATACATACCTATTTAAATTAATACATAGGTTTTCTACAAGGTTTAGAGATTATAAAGCAAATAGAAATTTAAGGAAAATAAATTATGTAAGGACAAGCTAGACAAATTCAGTTCAGGCAACTGGACGTAAAGAAGTTTCGCCAAAAGGCTTCATCAGTTCTAACTAGTGTTGGGGAGCCCTCCAAAGAGACAAGGAATTCATAATACTATGAGTGGACAAAGGAAGATGCACAGTTGTATTTAACACAGCTGAATACCACGCCAAAGTTAAAGCCATCTTCAGTGATACAGCCACCTCTGAAAGACTAAAGATTGCACCAGCAGCTACAAGAAGGTCATCACCTGCCTTCAGCAGTTAGAAACGGACAAAGCCATTGACAGGCAACAATACTACTGTACCCAGATTAAGCCATTCCCCAGACTATGGCCTCCCAAAGATATACAAGCAGTCACTTACAACATTGCCAAACATCTTGCTTCCATCCTTGGTCCAACATGACATTGCTAGCTCACAGGACTTCTCCAAGAGGATAAAGGAGCTCCAGTGTTGGATAGAAACATCAGCCAACTGGACACGGATAAGACCTGGGTCTCCAATTATGTGTTCACTTCAAGACCATACTCTGCCAGAATGGACCAACCTGACCACTGATCACACCTACCCTCTTCTGGACTTGTGTCTCACCCCCACATACTTCTAATTCAACTAAGTTTTCTACAGGCAGAAGCATGGATGCATGATGCTCTCTCCTGTGTTTTCCGTAGTGGTGAATTTATAGATGTTAGAAGTGGAAAGCTGAGCTCTACACTCATAGATGGGAACAAAACCCAGTCACTGGTTTTGTTGCTTGAATGACACATGGATCAAAATAAAGAGCAAGGATATCAACACGTTCACAGATCACATAAACGCAGTGGAACGAAACATCAATTTCACCTGTAATAGATGTTAAAGATGACAACCTTGCCTTCCTGGACTGATCGGTTCACATTATGGCAGACAGACAACTCAACACAGAAGTCTACAGGAAACCCACACACACTGACCAGTACTTCTGTTTTGACTCACACCACCCACTAGAACACAAAAGGAATCATTAGAACCCTCCAGACACAAGCAAAAACCATTCCCACCAGTAAGAGAGGGAAGATGAGAGAACAGAAACAAATCAGGACAGCCCTTAAGAACTGTGGTTATCCCAGATGGGCTTTTCCAAAGTCTCCTGAAAGGGAAGAAAACAGAAGAAGGAACTTCATCATTCCCTATGTTGCTGGAGTCTCTGAAAAACTCAGGAGGATTTTCAACCAGCACCGGCTCCCTGTGCACTTCAAACCCGGCAACACCCTGAGACAAGAACTGGTTCGCCCCAAAGATAAGGCACCCAGAAACAAAGCCGGTAACATGGTTTATGCCGTTCAGCGTAGTGAAGAATATACAGACCTTAACATTGGAGAGACCAAGCAACCACTACACAGGGACACAGCTCTGCACATGAGCGTCAAACCCTCAGGACAGGACTCAGCGGTTCACCGACACCTGAAGGAAAACAACATCATCCATATTCTGGCAAAGGAAGTAAGATGGTTTGCACGAGGGTTTAAGATAGCCATCTTTGTTAACCTGGAAAAAACATCCCTCAACAGAGGAGGTGTTAGACATAAGCTTTCACCTACTTACAAAGCACTTTTAGGATCAAAGCCCAGAAGATTCACCTCTCAGATGCCCTCACCTTACGAGAGAGTTAAAGACCCATCAGAACCCCTTAGGACCATTAACACCGCCCATGTGACCTCCTTGGCAATCTACTGTGAGGGATCAGAGCCAAAGCTTGTTTCCCTTAATTCTTTGTTACACAGAATATATTAATCTCAGCGCTCGCCACCACTAGTTAGAAACCGAAGAAGCCTCTTGGATGAGAGGCGAAATGTCTTCTAGAAAACTTCACGACCAGTTGCCTAAACTGAATTTGTCAAGTTTGGGTGACCTGGATGACTGAGAATCTTCACATATAATTATTCAAGGAATCCACATAGTCGTGGATTTTTATACATACGTACATATTTTTCTCTATATGCATCATGACACTGTTCAATCAAACATTTTAATCTTTGTTTTTATGATAGATTTGGACTGTCTCGTGATTAACCTGGAAAATGTTCACTGTTTCTGGAAACTGCAGGGGACTCCAAACGTCAATTACACCTTTTCCAGCCGGTATGTATCAAGTAATAATAATGTAGTTATCACCTGTTAAAGAAATAACAAATACATTTGGGATCATTTAATGACTCTGTTTAGGAAAATCAGCGGAATGTAAGAGCTGTTTAAAAATAGTAAAAAGCATTTTTGTTTTTCTCTTAATTGTATGAGTTTGTTTTCAGGACTTTTTACGCTGCCGTACAAAAATAAAATCATGTTCAAATATTTACCTTTGGAAGCCACCTATATAGTAGTCTGCTATACTTTATACACACACCGTCGCCATGATCAAACATGGAGGAAGTAGAATGAAGCTGTGGGGATGCTACTCTTTAGTAGCTGGCCAGAGTTAGTAGGAAACCAGATGAAGTTTAATGCAAGGAAATTCTGTAAGAAAACTAGGGATGCACGATATAATCGGCCCCCTATCGGTATGG
>NW_015150547.1:277866-288587 GCF_000732505.1 Cyprinodon variegatus
ACCCCCAAATGTGTTGACAGTGAAGTACGAATCAGAATCAACAACAACGACTGGGAGGTGCTTGTTTTCTTCTTCTCATTATATTCCTTCTAATGATCTGACATCTCATGAGCTGTTTTCTGCCATAGATTTTGTCAGTGTTTCATAAGCAGAGTTATTGCCAGAACTTGCCCTCCAGCAGCTCCAGATATGAGCTGCAGGTGAGGAGCAGAATAGAGGAAAGCTGTGGAAAGTCTGAATATTGGAGCGACTGGAGCGAGCCTGTGGTCTGGGGATTCAATAACACCACAGGTAAGGCTGCAGGATTCATTTCATTCTGAGCATTATGTGCATGCAGAATAAAAAATGAGTTAACAGAACATTAAACATTTCCCCAGACACAAATATAAGAAATAATGGAATATCAGTGTGGACGGCAGTGCTATATGCTGTGGGTGCCACCACCCTCATTCTTCTGGTCTTGATCTTACTGCACAATGAACGGTAGGTCATGTCAGGATTCATTATTCTTTTCCCCCTCTTCTTTTTTCATTTTATCATCATTCATCCCTTTTATTCTTACCTCAGTATTCTTTCCTGAACAAGAACATTCTTTTCAAACCTCCCCTTCAACAATCCTCTAAAGTTTTCTCCTTTTTTCCAATTTTCAAAGTCGATTTCTATGCTGGATATAAGGGCAGCTTTATTGGAAGCATCTGTTGTATATTCTGTATTTCTGTATAACTGAAGTCAGATATTTACAGGCAGTAATATCCATAACTTTTTGTGCACCACTTTCTGACAGTAAATATATCATCGTTCTAAACTATTCCTTTTTTGGGTCTATGAGGTTTAACAAAAATATTCCTGCTTGCTCATTGAATGAATGATGATCATGTCATTAGCTTAATCACATTTATTATCTTCGATCTTCTGAGATTATTGAGGAACTGAGAAATTTCAGAAAGCCAATATGATAATATTATAGCTTTAGGATTCAGAGCAATTCACAATATTTAAAACAAATGGAGGAAAGCCAAAGGATGTATTTTAAGGTAACATCTTCAACACATTGCTTCTTTGGGTGAAAACTTGAAAAATAAGAAAAAAAAATCAACCCTACTACTTAAAAGAGCCTATCATTACTTACATTGATAAAGTCCTGCAATGTATTATAGAATAGTTGATTAAAAATAGCTATTAAAATCACTAAAAATTTTAATAAGAAGAGTAATGTAATGTAAAAAACATTGCTGCCAAAAAGACAAAAAACTCCAACAAAGTATAAATTCTATGTTTAAAAGCCTCCTTTTCCCACATGTCCATGAAAAAGATGACTAATTAGGTGAAACAAACACAGTTTGTCTGAATTTCAACAAAAAAATATGCTGCTTTTTATTCTAATTCATGAACCTTTATGTTTTTGGAGTAAGAAAAAACTTTTACTTGTTTTGTGCTACATTTTTTTCTCTAATCCCCTGATGGGAAAACAGAGATAAAGTATGACAGGCAGTTTTTATTTGGAGTTCCCAATATAACTTTTACATTTCTGTTTAGGTATATACACTCACCGGCCACTTTATTAGGTACCCCATGCTAGTAACGGGTTGGACCCCCTTTTGCCTTCAGAACTGCCTCAATTCTTCGTGGCATATATTCAACAAGGGGCTGGAAGCATTCCTCAGGGAGTTTGACATAATGACATGATGACATCACACAGTTGCCACAGATTTGTCGGCTGCACATCCATGATGCGAATCTCCCGTTCCACCACATCCCAAAGATGCTCTATTGGATTGAGATCTGGTGACTGTGGAGGCCATTTGAGTACAGTGAACTCATTGTCATGTTCAAGAAACCAGTCTGAGATGATTCCAGCTTTATGACATGGCGCATTATCCTGCTGAAAGTAGCCATCAGAAGTTGGGTACATTGTGGTCATAAAGGGATGGACATGGTCAGCAACAATACTCAGGTAGGCTGTGGCGTTGCAGCGATGCTCAATTGGTACCAAGGGGCCCAAAGAGTGCCAAGAAAATATTCCCCACACCATGACACCACCACCACCAGCCTGAACCGTTGACACAAGGCAAGATGGATCCATGCTTTCATGTTGTAGATGCCAAATTCTGACCCTACCATCCGAATGTCGCAGCAGAAATCGAGACTCATCAGACCAGGCAACGTTTTTCCAATCTTCTATTGTCCAATTTCGATGAGCTTGTGCAAATTGTAGCCTCAGTTTCCTGTTCTTAGCTGAAAGGAGTGGCACCCGGTGTGGTCTTCTGCTGCTGTAGCCCATTTGCCTCAAAGTTCGACGTACTGTGCGTTCAGAGATGCTCTTCTGCCCACCTTGGTTGTAACGGCTGGTTATTTGAGTCACTGTTGCCCTTCTATCAGTTCGAACCAGTCTGGCCATTCTCCTCTGACCTCTGGCATCAACAAGGCATTTCCGCCCACAGAACTGCCGCTCACTGGATGTTTTTTCTTTTTTGGACCATTCTCTGTAAACCCTAGAGATGGTTGTGCGTGAAAATCCCAGTAGATCAGCAGTTTCTGAATTACTCAGACCAGCCCTTCTGGCACCAACAATCATGCCACGTTCAAAGTCACTCAAATCACCTTTCTTCCCCATACTGATGCTCGGTTTGAACTGCAGGAGATTGTCTTGACCATGTCTACATGCCTAAATGCACTGAGTTGCCGCCATGTGATTGGCTGCTTAGAAATGAAGTGTTAACAAGCAGTTGGACAGGTGTACCTAATAAAGTGGCCGGTGAGTGTATGTACTTTAGGTCAAACTTATTTTGTAGTTTGGAATGGCAACTGAAGCGAAAATCGTAAAAACAACAAAAAAGAAAAAACGGAGACGTCAGGGAAAATGTACATGAGGAGCTAAGAAACGATGAGGAACCAGCAGGAACTGAAGAGGAGGAGTATATATTTCAAACAGACTGGGGTAATGAACTGATTGGAAGCAGGTGTGGACAGAAGAATCTAGAAGGGAGCTAGGAGAGGAAGACTGACACAAGAGGGCAACAGAGGCTAAACAAGAAATACATAAGAACTCAAATACAACCAGAAAAATACCACAAAATGGAAATGAAACATATGGAAACTCAAAAAGAACACTTACACCAAACCAAAAAATGCAAAACCATGACAGATCAAGTGGTGTGACTCAGAGGGCAATAAAAAACTATAGGTATGAGAAAAACTGAGCCATTTGTCAGTCGCCAATATGTTTCATAAGCATTTATCAGAAAAGGATAGAAGTGTTGCGTATCCATTGGCAGCTTATATTGGAGATATTAGATGCAGATTCATTTATTCCAAAAAAATTTGTTTTGGCTGATACCGAAAAGATTCTTAATATTATTTTTGTTATGCTCAAACATTTTAGTGTGTTAGAGTAAAGTTAAATGAGTCACACTTTATTCTCAAATTGTAAATCAAATAGTGTGCATTTGTGTTTGGAAAAATATCAATACTTTGTACAATTTGACATTTTACATCTTGTGATTAGTGAAGATATTTTGTGTTGTTTCCACACAGGGTTAAAATCATCCTAATCCCTCCGCTTCCCAAGCCAGTACTGAACTCTCCTGATGTCGAGGTTAGTAGCTTCAGAAGCTTATTGAGTGATGATAAGTATTAGTTGCACATTAGTGAGATCCTTAAAAAGGTTTCACTTTACACTGTCAGACAAACCATGAATTCCTAATGAAAACATTTTTAACATTGATCTCTGTAGACCTATTTGATGCCTTATTGTATAAATAGTGAGGAAGGAAAAGTGACAATATTTTTTTCCTTTTCAAGGATTGGTTTCGTTTCCCCAAAGGCCTTAATAAAGATGGATTTAATAGTACCTTCAATGAGCGAGCCTGCACTGTGCGCGAGTACCAACCTGTCTCACGGTCCGACAGCAACGGCTCTGACAGCTCCAACCTTACCACCTCCACCGATCAAACCGACTGCTCTATCACCATCGCAGGGGATGAACAGGAGAACACGTCTGCACCTTTTTACACCGCTGTAATCGCCTCTGAGGAAGCACCCAAGGTTTCTGTGTAAATGTAGTCCGAGGCAAATAGAAATTTGTTTAAATTGATAAATTGGATAATTTGGATAAATGTCCTGATTTACTGTGGCAAGAGGACAATGGAGTGGAGAAAAACTAAAATAAATCAAGCAATTAATAAAAGATTATAGTTTAGGGTTCTAAACTCCATAAAAGCTTTTGGGGAGAATATATGTCCCATGTAAAATAGCATCAAGGTTAGTTGAGTATATTTACTTGCAAAAAGACATTTTGAATGAAACAGCATTGGGGTTTGTAAAGGTAGATGAAGCACAGTAGATAACCACACAATTTCTTTGTTTCCGCCTAGTCAAGTCAACTTAAATGGGAATGTTTATTTAAAAAAAAGAAAAAAAAAAGCTTTTTTTATTTTAATCATACGTGTTTTTCTATAGCTGCAACTTTGAAATGTACCCTGCAAAAACCTTCAAGAATTAAGTGTAAATTGAGTGTACTTGCCCTTTATTTGAGTAGATAAATTTGCCAATGGAATTAGTATTTTTACACCTAAAACACGATCATTAGATAATATGCACTCGAAATAAGAAAAAGCAATTTTTTTTTCTTATTTTAAATGTAAATTGTCTTGTTTCATTGGCAAAGTGTCTCAATTACCTCCTCAATTCAAGAAAAAATGCACTTAATTTAAGCAAAAATTACTCATTTAGATTTCCATTTTTTTAGCGCTTTTTTTTTTGTCCTTTTTTTTATGTATACCACAAACATGCTATGTACCCTCTGTTTTTCTTTATTAAAAATATTATGTTTGATTTGAGTTATTTTGTAAATGATATCACCGGAAGATTTTGTATTACTTGATTTTAAATTTTTTTTCGTACAAGTTTTACAGCTTGGGCTGCAACATATTCGTCTTTTTTGTATTATTTCTTTACGCACTTGTAGCTGTTTTTGATGCACTGTATAAGGACATTATGCTTTAATTATCTCTTAAGACCACTGACTTTTCATCAAAGATATTTATCCAAATACAACTTTTGACATGATTTGTGACTGAATTTTTGAAGTTATTTGATACTGATTGTGTATGGTTTGCTGGAAGTTAGTTTAGGCCCCATATGAAGAGATGTGGAGACAGAGATGAGTTTGCTGATTTAATGGGGGAAAAAACCACAGAAACAAAATGCACAAAACCAAAAACCAGGAGACATCAGGGGAAAACACATATGGAGAACCAAGTAACAACAAGAAACCAGCAAAAAGTACCTGAACAAGAGGTGTAAACAGGTCGTTCTCAAAATATTAGCATATTGTGATAAAGTAAATTATTTACCTTAATGTAATGATAAAACTTGAACATTCATATATTTTAGATTCATTGCACACTAACTGAAATATTTCAGGTCTTTTATTATCTTAATACGGATGATTTTGGCATACAGCTGATGAAAACCCAAAATTCCTATCTCACAAAATTAGCATATCATGAAAAGGGTCGCTAAAGGAGCTTTGCACCTAATCATCTGAATCAACAAATTACCTCTGAACACCTGGAAAAGATTCCTGAGGCCTTTAAAACTCCCAGCCTGGTTCATCACTCAAAACCCCAATCATGGGTAAGACTGCCGACTTGACTGCTGTCCAGAAGGCCATCACTGATACCCTCAAGCAAGAATGTATGACCAATAGGCTGTTCCCAGAGTGCCAAATCAAGCCACCTCAGTGGGAAGTCTGTGGGAAGGAAAAAGCATGGCAGAAAAAGCTGGACAACGAGAAGAGGTGACCGGACCCTGAGGAAGATTGTGGAGAAGGGCTGATTCCACACCTTGGAGGACCTGTGGAAGGAATGGACTGAGTCTGGTGTAGAAACATCCAGAGCCACTGTGCAAAGGGGTGTGCAGGAAATGGGCTACAGATGCCGCATTCCCTAGGGATGGGCTACAGAGAAGCAGCACTGGTGGTGCTTCTCTGTGGTCCAAAGGAATTTTTTCGGATGAAAGCAAATTTTTCATGTCATTTGGAAATCAAGGTGCCAGAGTCTGGAGGAAGACTGGGGAGAAGGAAATGCCAAAATGCCAGAAGTCCAGTGTCAAGTCCCCACAGTCAGTGATGGTCTGGGGTGCTATGTCAGCTTCTGGTGTTGGTCCACTGTGTTTTATCAAGGGCAGGGTCAATGCAGCTACCTATCAGGAGATTTTGGAGCACTTCATGCTTCCATCTTTTGAAAAGTTTTATGGAGATGAAGATATCATTTTTTTAGCATGACCTGGCACCTGCTCACAGTGCCAAAACCACTGCTAAATGGTTTACTGACCATGGTATCACTTTGCTCAATTGGCCTGCCAACTCTCCTGACCTGAACCCCATAGAGAATCTGTGGGATATATATATTGGGGGTCCTTGGCCTGGAAAAAAGTTGAAGACCCCTGGTCTAGTCAATTAAGATTCATACTTGTCAAGTTTTGGATTTGAAAAAAAGGGAAGTTTTACGATATCCGCTGCGAGCCGTCCTATCATCCCAGTCACACTTCAGTATATTTTAACACATGTGGACAAGAAATGTAAGATAAACACTTTCAATGAATTGCAAACTCCAATAAGCTGACCAGACTTTGACATTTTCACTTATCGGTGGTGAGTCTGACATAGTGGAAAAATTGCAAATCTTCTTTTGGAAAGAAAACTTGTATGAGCGATGCAAAAAAAAACTTTTAAACAGTGCGTGCATAATCAGAAATGTGCACGCTCTCGCACAAGTTCAATATGCCTTCCCTCTTGGGAGCGGGTACAGGGTTGTGCATGTGCATTTTTTCTAAATTGGAGAGAGGGGGTCTTTTCAGAAATTTGGAAAATCCTCCACTATACCTTTAATAGGTTTGAATCATTGACACATTTTGCAGATGTTTTAAGTTTTGGCCAAGGCAGATCAGTTCTATGTTCACAGCTAAATGTAGCATTTCAAGAAAAGAACAAAGTCCAAAAATATGACTCTTATGTTTATTTGTGTTTCTAAATTGTCCTTAAGTGTGAGAGTGTGTGTGTGTTTGCATGGTTTTGTGTCTCTATATTGCTCTGCATCAGACTGGGACCTATCCAGGATGTATACTCGCTTTATGCTCATAGTCTGTTGGAGATGACCCTGACATTTAAGCAGAATAAGATAGATGTATATCTAAAATTACGTTAATACTTAAGGTATAGGGGAGGATGTTCTCTTTCTGGGTGGATCATCAAAATAAGTGGTTCTCCCAATTGTCAATCATTCTGGTGATATGTTTCTGCCCATGCGCACTTTCAGGTGTATATTTTTGCTGAGCTACAGTTTCAGCCAGCTCACCTTTTTCACCGCTGTTCTTTGAAAATGGCTGAGGGTCATGAGAGAAAAATCGTCTACCAAGTGTATGAGAAGAAAAACAAGGCCTCAGAAGAGAGAAACAAGACCAGAGTGTTTTTGGGAGCTTCTTTCATGTGATGGCGTACACTGAAAGCACAGGTCGGGATTTCCACTGATTCCTCGGTTGCAAAGTTTATACTTGACGGGTAAAGTTTGGCATGCTATTTGGAGAAATCCATGTCACATCACTGCTAAAACAAGGAGTAAAGGGCTTGTGCATGCTCTCACACGGGTTTAATAGGCGTTCCCTCTCGAAAAAAGTGCATGTCGATTTTTCGTAAGTTATGAAGTTTTGCTTTAAAGATTGAGTCCACATTGACTTCAGAGGTCACTTGGTCATCAAGGTCAGTTCGAGGGTATTTATACAGATTTTCAGTCCGAACATTTTTACTAAAGAGCTGATTGCCTGTTTTAATAATAATCAAAGTGTTTTTATGGATTTTCTGTATTCAAACAACAGACATCCAATTCAAAACATACAGAACAAAATAGTAGGCTCAAATTTTACATCACAAAAACAGGTAAAAAACACAGAGAAACAGCAACAAGAAAGATCCTACTACCACCAGACACGCCACCTCAGTTCCAGCTTCTCTCAGGTTGAACCTAAATACCCAAATCTGAATGACAATAATAACCACACTGAAATAAATAAAGCTGCCAGTTATGCTGAAGCAGGTGGCACTTCGGATTCAAAACAGGAAATAACAGGCTGCCAGACCTTGAAATATCTCTTAGTATTGCCCCGTAAAGTAAATCAAAGATGTTCCTATTTAAGATGTTTCATCACCTCCTCTACCCGTCGTTTGCACCTTTATCCAATTAAATAAGATCAGGCTCCTGGCCAACAATGAAGAAAATGCCATTGCTTTCCTTTGAGCAGTCGTTAATTGTGTTTGTTCCAGTGCCACAGCAAACATGGCCGTCAAATCTGCCTGTTTTAAGAAGTTTAGATTTCACTCTTTGTTGGCCCAGTTTGGGTCACCAAATAAATCTGAATTTTAAAAAAGTAAACAGAGATGGTTCTCCCCTCAAAGCCCAACAAAGTAAGGTATACATTTCAGCGTGCAACCAGTAGATAGCCAGTAGATGTCTGTGTGTCATAGATTGTCATTTGACAATCCCTCAAAAAGGATATAAACACTTTTTTATCTATTTTAATCTCAAACTTTTCTAAAAACTTTTGTAAATCACATGCATTATGTAACACTGACCTTCACAGTTGCACAATGGCAAACAAACGTTTCATAACTTTTCTTTCTGGTAATCCCACATACTAAGAGATTGAACCGTTGATTTTATCTGCACTTGTGATCCATGCATCACCTGCTTTCTTACTAACATCTCTTGATGTGAGGAAAACTCTCCAAAAAACAGCTTCTACCTTTGATAATGCAAACTCAAATATTTCTGTTTCTCACTCTTGTTGGGCAAATAATGGCTGAAAAACCTCCTGGTAAGAGCTTTTAAATAACAATTTTACCTGCTAAATCTTTGTAGTTTACTTCACCAATCCAAGTTTGATATTCGTGAAGTATCAGGCTAATTGATGTCTTCAAAGACTATTGTCTTAAGCAAAATGTAACATTTATTTTATAAGTGTTTGTTTGAAACTTTTACACTTTATGGCTAAATACCTTTAATTCCTTTTAGATTTTTTTGCTGTTTATTTATTTAATTATTTATTTTATCCCATGTCAGTAATTTTGGTAGCCCTCTTTAAAACCTCTTCACAGTGCATCAATCCTTACAAAAGTTTTTCTTTTTTTTATATAAAATAAAAATGCCTTAGTTTCATTGCATTGGGGCTTTGTATGTTTTTTCCCCTCCATTCATCTAATGAAGCATCTTTTTAGTTTATTCTAAGGCTTAAATTTCAACTAAATATTCTGTAAGGCAGATTTTTTAAAAGATTTTTTATGTAGTATTATAACCTGTAATACGTTGGTTAATATATGGAAGAGGATTAGGGCCACTGAAAAAAAAAAAGTTAACTGATTTTTACATTTTATTTCAGTTTAATATGGGAAAAAAGTCAGAATTCTGACTTTTTTACCTTCTGCTCCTCTATTAAGGAAATAGCATCACCAGGGACTCCTCGGGCACATAAAAAGTTGCCTAATTCTTAATTCATTTTCCACTTATGTGTCACTGGCCACCTTAAACAACTCACATCTTTGTCAGTGCAGCTGAGTGCTCCACATCTCTTCCTTCATGGTGCCCATCTACATTAAGATCCAAAATTCTGAGATTAAAGTCAGAATTCTGAGAAAAAAGTCAGAATTCTGACTTTAATCTCATAGAAATCATGGAGGGGTCTGAAATTCCCATCATAGGTGCATGTGAGAGCTAATCTAAAAAAGAAAATAATCCAGAAATTAAATTATAAGATTTGTTTTAACTATTTATTTGTATGATGCAGCTGCAAATAAGCATTTGAATACCTGTCTATCAGCTAGAATTCTGACACCTTTAAGTTTTCTTTGAAAATGTTCACCTCCACTCCATTTATTATCCTAAATTAGATGAACCTGTTAGATGCATAAAGACACATCAATCAGTAAGAATCCAACTAATAACATGGCCAAGAACAAAGAACTGACACTAGAGACAAAATTGTACATTTCCACAAGGCTGGAAATGGCTACGGGTAAATTGGTGGAAAAAAAGGTTATATAGTTATACGACTAAAACTCATACTCTGTGTTTTCCCAGTTACCCACACCTTTTCTTCTGTTCAGCCTACTAACTGGGTCAAAAACAAGCAAGTTTGCCAGGACCAGACCTGCAGGTTACACTAGGAGATGTAGCTCTTAAGTAAACACAGCATTTTCCAACTGGTTTTTAAAAGGTGGGAATTGCATTACTAATTTAAAGTCATTCATAGGCTTCATTACTGTAAAGTGAAGTTATATAAAATGTTCCCTAACACATCCCTGCTATGTGACAAATGCCATATTGATTTTTTGTGTACAAAATTAACCCCATTTTGGTCGGGCATATTTATAACTTTATCAGATATGTTTAAAATAGAATTGAGGCTCGACCCACTTTTGATTCTACTCAGAGTTTCTGTTCAGCTTTCTCAATTTAATAAATACCAGCGACAATTCTTATCTTATGCCGTTATCATAGGAAAAAAGCTTGTGTTTATGTTCTGGAAAAAATCAGAGGTCCCATCGGTTAAACTGTTGCTGGAGGAAGTGGTAAGGCTCTCTCATCTTGAAAGAATACAGCTTTCATTAGCAAATAATATAAAGCGATTCAACAGAACTTTGCAAACACCTTCACCAATATATTGATAAT
>NW_015150547.1:288597-296639 GCF_000732505.1 Cyprinodon variegatus
AGAATTCTGACTTTAATCCCAGAATTCTGACTTTAATCCCAGAATTCTGACTTTTTTCTCAATTCTGACTTTAATCTCAGAATTCTGACTTTAATACCAGAATTCTGACTTTAATACCAGAATTCTGACTTTAATCTCAGAATTCCGACTTTTTTCTCGGAATTCTAACTTTTTTCTCAGAATTCTGACTTTTTTTCTCAGAATTCTGACTTTAATCTCAGAATTCTGATTTTAATCCCAGAATTCTGACTTTTTTCTCAATTCTGACTTTTTTCTCAGAATTCTGAGATTAAAGTCAGAATTCTAACTTTTTTCTCAGAATTCTAACTTTTTTATCAGAATTCTGACCTTTTCTCAGAATTCTGATTTTAATCCCAGAATTCTGACTTTTTTCTCATTTCTGACTTTTTTCTCAGAATTCTGGGATTAAAGTCAGAATTCTGACTTTTTTTCCATACTAAACTGAAATAAAATTTAAAAATCAGTTAACTTTTTTTTTTCTCAGTGGCCCTAATCCTCCTCCGTATTAATAGTCTTCCTATATTGTCTACTAATGTTTTTATCCCCTCCCCCCAAAAAAACGAAGAAAAAAAACAAAACAAAGGTGGTCTCATATTTTTTTACCATAATGTGGGAAAACTTTTTCAGCAATGGTGGTTGTTTGCACAGAAGGGAATGGAGGGCATGTGCTGTTTCTGTTAAATTTGGGATAGAAAGTGTGAGCCCTTAAGATCCTCCTTAAAAAGTAAACAAAAAATAGATATAAAGCCTTCACAGAAAAAAATCAGCAGTGCTAATGCAACACCTACAGAGTTCAATTTAACACTTTAAAGTGTCTATGTTGGTCCACACTAGATAGGGTTAAAACTACACTATGACAGATTTCCAGCAACTCTAAATAGTTTAAATTTAACACCAGTCAACAATGGTTAGTGTTGAATTTACCCAACGCCAGTGCATAGTGTCAAAATTTAACACCAAATGTATGTTCTTCTTTCAACACTACCGAGTTGTTACCTAATTAACACTTCATAGGATTTAGAATTGATATGTATTGTTTTTTGATACTGTTGGGAATCAATTAAAATACTTTGCAAAACTGACAAAAACAGGGAAATTGTATTTTAAGTGAAACTGTATACTTACTTTTGTCTTTATCCATCATGAAACCTTCCTATTTGTTTTTGTGATAGATCTGCAGTGTGTGGTGATTAACCTGGAAAATGTTCTCTGTTCCTGGAACCTGTATGGGACTCCAGACGTCAATTACACTTTTTCGAGCCGGTATGTATCTAGAACTAATATGTTATTTTACATTTTACATGTTTAGGAATGAGCAAAATAGTCTGAGTCCTGTTTTAACCTTATTTGACATCTGAATGTAGGAGTTTTCCAACTGTATGAGTTTGTTTTTTGTCCTTTTTAGTCTGATGCCTCAAAATAAAATCTTACATGATCAATTGCCTTAAGAAGCCACCCAGTCAGTTCATAGGGTCTGCCTCGCCACACCTTAAACATATCATCTTCCCTTTTTAAACCATGGTGGTGGCAGAATTGTACTGTGGGAATAATACAACTTAGCAGCTAATCAGAGCCGACTGGGAAACGGTGGGAGCCACATCAAATTTGAAGTATTTGAAAAACTGCAAAAAAAATAAAAAAATTTAAAATTATAATATGGGAATTTATACAAGCAATCACAAGTTAATGTTTTATCTAATTTCTTGTTAACTAACTAATCTCCAGTATTTGTTAGTTATATATTGCTATATTGATCTTTTGAGGTACAGTTTATTTTTCCAGGAACACAAAGTCCTCCTCTCTTCCCAGAAGAGTAAAGAACTTTTTGTTTGTTGGATCGATGCAATTTGTTTTTAACTTTGTTGCTGTTCAATGTCGCCTCTTAGACTTTTCTCATAATCCAACGATGCTGCTTTCTTAGTAAGATTTAATCAACAGCATGTTGTTGTTTTAAGTACATTTGTAGTTTTTACCATGAACAAGAAAAAGAAACGCTTCCAATTCTGATTAATTGCCATATTAATTTCAAAAGATTGATCTATATAACAGGAATATTTTCAAAATGTATTTTCCACTGTCTTTACAGCTACCATTAATAAACATGACTTTATTTGCTGTTAAATGCTGGTAAATTGCTGGTATTGATTTGTTGCAACTATACAATCATTACATTATATTTAGGTAACATCCAGAAAACAGCTGTATGTTTTAACACCATCAGTCCAACTGGAAATATGACTGCATCAGACGAAAAAGAATCTATTCTAAATCTTGAGTATCAGAATAGTTTCTTGCTATTCTAGACCACAGATTAATCATTTATAAAATAATTTTATTATTAAAATCTAAATTAATATTTGAAATGGGTTTAAGTTAAATAACAGAACATTTTTACACAGGTTTGAAGGAGAGGAGGAAAGTAGCTGTGCTGAATATCTGTTAGAGAACGGATTAAACATTGGATGTAGGCGTCCCTACACCAAACTCCAGAGATTCGACACATTTTACACCAAACTGAGCGACGGCAGTCGGGTGTTTCAGAAGGAACTTCAACTTAAAACTAAAGGTATGTAGTAGAACAACTCCATTAAAAAAATAAAAGAAAGTTTCATCTAAAGAACTTACATATTTAAAAATCCAGAATCCTGTTTTGATTTAATGATTTAAAGTATAAATACATTACATTTCTCTGTCCCTTCATGTCCCTGCTGTCATTAGTGAAATTAAACCCACCAACCAACGTGACGGTAAAGAATGGATCTGATTTTAACCTGTGGTTTTACTGGAACCATACTACCCCCAAATGTGTTGACAGTGAAGTACGAATCAGAATCAACAACAACGACTGGGAGGTGCTTGTTTTCTTCTTCTCATTATATTCCTTCTAATGATCTGACATCTCATGAGCTGTTTTCTGCCATAGATTTTGTCAGTGTTTCATAAGCAGAGTTATTGCCAAAACTTGCCCTCCAGCAGCTCCAGATATGAGCTGCAGGTGAGGAGCAGAATAGAGGAAAGCTGTGGAAAGTCTGAATATTGGAGCGACTGGAGCGAGCCTGTGGTCTGGGGATTCAATAACACCACAGGTAAGGCTGCAGGATTCATTATTGGTACTAAGTATTAGGCACATATAGAGAGGATTTAAGTCACCATGGCGAAGATCATGTCATGATAAGTCAACTTTTTGTTTCTGGCGACTTTTTATTTAGCAAATCTTTATTGTGCGTTTTATATTTTACCTTCCTGATCTTCCTTTCATATCGCACCAACAAGAATCCTCTCACGTTCGTCTTCTTTTTAAAATACCTAAGCCCATGGGCGGTTCTAGACAGGGGCCAACGGGGGCCAGTGCCCCTGTAGATCATGTTCTGACCCCTGTTATGGCCCCTGTACTGAAGACATAATAGTCAAAGAAATTGTAATGATGATATGCACTGGAACAGACATGGTTACTGATAGGTCCTTTGGATCTATTTCATTTTTTTTCTTTAGAAATTCTGTTTGACTAATTATTTAAAAACAATAGGGTAGTAGCTTCAGTGATATTGAGATAGGATCCCAGTTTTTATCTGCTAAATGTTTTTTTCAAAACAAATTTAAAAAAAAAAAAAAACTACACAATTTTTTAGAGCTGAATTTATCAGTTTTTCTTGAGTTTTAATTCAGATTTTATAGAAAATTGTAATTTTTACTTAAATTAAGTCAAAAATATGTACAATTCCTAAATTATGAATGTATATTGACCTAATATATATTATTTTAATTAAACCTAATTGAATAGAAATGTCACTTCATTCGGCTATATTAATATGTTTGAATCCCTTGCCCTGTTTTTTATTTCATGCTTTTCTGTGCCCCCATGGAAACATGCTGGCCCCCTCCTGGCCCCCTGGTACATTTGGTCTAGAACCGCCGCTGCCTAAGCCCATTCCTTACTGACTATAATGAGAGGTTCACTGGATGCATCTGTTATACATTTTTTCTCTGGCCTGTATCCATATACATCTGAAGCAAAACATTAACTGATATCAGTAAACTCCGCCAGAATGATCAAAATTATTCCTGTTTCATTTATGCATATATGCACATAAGTAATAATCATATTATTTGCTAATTTTGTATTATTTAATTCAAAATATCACCTTCTCTACACTGATACTCATGTGCATTTGAACACTTTGGGAAAGCTAATATATAAACATCATGGCTGTGTACATTGGGGAGAATAATAATTTCATATTATTTTCTGCTATTTTGCAAGTTCTCCTTCATAGAAATCATGGAGGGGTCTGAAATTTTATTTTTATTTTTTTCTATAAAATAAAAATGCCTTAGTTTCATTGCATTGGGGCTTTGTATGTTTTTTCCCCTCCATTCATCTAATGAAGCATCTTTTTAGTTTATTCTAAGGCTTAAATTTCAACTAAATATTCTGTATGGCAGATTTTTTTAAAGATTTTTTATGTAGTATTATAACCTGTAATACGTTGGTTAATATATGGAAGAGGATTAGGGCCACTGAAAAAAAAAAAGTTAACTGATTTTTACATTTTATTTCAGTTTAATATGGGAAAAAAGTCAGAATTCTGACTTTTTTACCTTCTGCTCCTCTATTAAGGAAATAGCATCACCAGGGACTCCTCGGGCACATAAAAAGTTGCCTAATTCTTAATTCATTTTCCACTTATGTGTCACTGGCCACCTTAAACAACTCACATCTTTGTCAGTGCAGCTGAGTGCTCCACATCTCTTCCTTCATGGTGCCCATCTACATTAAGATCCAAAATTCTGAGATTAAAGTCAGAATTCTGAGAAAAAAGTCAGAATTCTGACTTTAATCTCATAGAAATCATGGAGGGGTCTGAAATTCCCATCATAGGTGCATGTGAGAGCTAATCTAAAAAAGAAAATAATCCAGAAATTAAATTATAAGATTTGTTTTAACTATTTATTTGTATGATGCAGCTGCAAATAAGCATTTGAATACCTGTCTATCAGCTAGAATTCTGACACCTTTAAGTTTTCTTTGAAAATGTTCACCTCCACTCCATTTATTATCCTAAATTAGATGAACCTGTTAGATGCATAAAGACACATCAATCAGTAAGAATCCAACTAATAACATGGCCAAGAACAAAGAACTGACACTAGAGACAAAATTGTACATTTCCACAAGGCTGGAAATGGCTACGGGTAAATTGGTGGAAAAAAAGGTTATATAGTTATACGACTAAAACTCATACTCTGTGTTTTCCCAGTTACCCACACCTTTTCTTCTGTTCAGCCTACTAACTGGGTCAAAAACAAGCAAGTTTGCCAGGACCAGACCTGCAGGTTACACTAGGAGATGTAGCTCTTAAGTAAACACAGCATTTTCCAACTGGTTTTTAAAAGGTGGGAATTGCATTACTAATTTAAAGTCATTCATAGGCTTCATTACTGTAAAGTGAAGTTATATAAAATGTTCCCTAACACATCCCTGCTATGTGACAAATGCCATATTGATTTTTTGTGTACAAAATTAACCCCATTTTGGTCGGGCATATTTATAACTTTATCAGATATGTTTAAAATAGAATTGAGGCTCGACCCACTTTTGATTCTACTCAGAGTTTCTGTTCAGCTTTCTCAATTTAATAAATACCAGCGACAATTCTTATCTTATGCCGTTATCATAGGAAAAAAGCTTGTGTTTATGTTCTGGAAAAAATCAGAGGTCCCATCGGTTAAACTGTTGCTGGAGGAAGTGGTACGGCTCTCTCATCTTGAAAGAATACAGCTTTCATTAGCAAATAATATAAAGCGATTCAACAGAACTTTGCAAACACCTTCACCAATATATTGATAATTTTATTTGAAATATTTGATTCTCAGTGTGATAAAATGTAAGTCCTGGTTTTGTTTTGACTTTGCATTGTCTTTATGTTTCATTCAAAAAAGGGGACGAATTTGTATTGATTGTTGATGTTTGAATTTGCATGTCTGTTTCCTCAATAAAACTTTTTGAAACACAAAATCTAAAATACATACCAATAGAAATAAAAGATTGAAAGATCGTTTTTCTATGCTGTAGAGTGAAGCAGCAGAATCATTCTCCAATGATAGAGCGGACAAATGATTCCATCTAAAAGATGCTCCATCCACACCTGGGGTCTAACTGAAAAGTGTCTGTCTTGTTTCTTTAAAGAACTATAAACTTAGATTCCTGTGTGAGGAAATACTGTGTGGAATGTGCATCTGCCTTCATATTTAAGCCTTCAATTAGTGTCAGTTCATCAAGTTGCACTGGGTGTGACAATATGCCAAATTCAGCTGGAGGTGGTATTTAAATAAAGTGTCTTCTGTGATGTAGTCATGTCTGCTAGCAAACAAGCAGCAATGCCAAAGCAATAAAATATCTACTCTCAATTGGACTTGAATTTCTTCTCTAATTGCATTAAAAAAAGGAAAGAAAAAACACTAAGACAGGAACTGTAGAGTTCGGTAAGTGTTTTAACCTTTTCCAAAGTAGTTATTGATCCCTGCTTTACATCAAAAATGTATTCCTAAAATGCTTTTTCCAAATATCTTAATACCGTAAATACTTTGCATTTTATTAAAAGTTATTTAAACGATTCCGTGTTTTGTTATAAAAACTTGTTTTGTATAATTTCAGAGCCTGCTGCTCCTTCTGCCTTGAGCTACCATCCGTGAGCTGACTGATTAATTAACTCTGCATGATGAATGGCAAAGATATGGTGAAGACATTGAGAAAATGGCTCTGAGATTAAACCCAGGACAGCTGTAACCTGGACTATTAGCTCCTAAAATGGTCCTGTTGCTCTGCCTCTTACTCCCAAGCCAATAATGACCTATTGTGCTCATTCCATTAATTTGATTGATTTGATATTTGATTTATCTGAAACCATGAAGCTGTCTAATCTTTAAATGACTTGAATTTGGAGAACTGAAAAAATTCCTGAAATTGGTCTGAAAAGTAGAAAGATTTCTCGGACGTTATTAAGTAAAAAAAAAAAAATGCAAATTAATATCAACAGTTTTATGAAAACAACATTAGCACCTGCTTCACTGGTTTTAATCCAATTGCATTCAACCGACGTCTACATTTAATTTTCTAAATTTCTCATTTTTATCTCAAATAAATTACATAAATTGATGTTGTGTTTTTGTGAATTTTTCATCCATCTCAACCTCATCTAGTTAGAAAATATTGATTATAGCTAATAGTTTTGGTCCTAGACCTATACAAAATAAAAACAATCAATATTAACAAAATATTGATAATAGTTATTTTAGGTTGGCTCTAACTTTCAGTTGTTCTTTATAATCTCATACTGTTTATTTTCTAAAATAATGATGTCATATCTTCTATTATTCTCATGCATCAATTTTTTTTCACTTCTTTAATGTCTCATGAGTTCTAGATTGTATAAATTAACCATAAAAAGCTTTTTGTAATCCTCTCGGTAACCTTCGCTTATTCAAATTGTGTTTTCTGTTTTCATCACAAGTTCAGAGGAAACTTTGCTTTTGCTGTGGCAAATTTCAAGTTGTTAAAAGATCTTCCCTTAAATAAGAAGTTTATTTGGCTTTTTTATCAATCAGCATCTGGCCAGAGTTACTTTATAACTGCATGATTTTAAACACTAAAATCTGTTTTTCCCCCTTTATTATAACACCAAGTAATTCTACGATATCTATAGCACAAACAGAAATCATTTTAGTCTAAATGTAATTTATTACCATTAATCCACATGTAAGCTTTATATGAATGGGTTTCCTCTTTCCATTGCTCTAGCATGCACACTGAATTCCACTTTGTAATCTGCATATCTTCTGCTACCTAGAAAATAAGTTAATGGTGGTAGAGACATGCTGCCACCCAGTGTTATCTGGAGGTTGTTGCACAAAGTTAGAAAATAAATTACAACAGTGAACATGCCGCCTGCTTAAGGATTTTTCATAAAACGGTGCACATATACACATGCAAATTGTGTGTTTGTTGCCTTTAGTATTTCTGT
>NW_015150547.1:298469-299461 GCF_000732505.1 Cyprinodon variegatus
ATGGACCTTTCTGCCTCGGGCGCCATAGACCTCCATTATTTGAATGTCAGCAGACAGCAAGAAGCCTCCCAGATCTCCAGATGCATTAGAGATATCAAAAAAAGTACTCCAGAGTGTTGTTCAGCATGGGGGTGAGTAGAAAATGAAGGCTAATCATGTTTTGGGTGTACTATTCCTTTAAATGGATGAAGTATTATTTATCTGTTTATGTTTCATCAGCTGCAGTGATTTAGATCAGCCGAAGGCATTTAAACACAATTTGTTGACTTCATGATAGTAAATGATTACAATAGTCCCGCCTTAAATTAGAAATGAAATTGTTAACCAAAATAATTAAATTCAGATTGTGCCTTACCATGATCTATAATTATGTTACAAACATGAAAAATATAAATGTAAAAGAAAAAGAAAAAAAAAACAGCAATGTTTTACAATGTTTTGGTAAGGGAACCTCCATGCTGCAGTACTGCAAGTGCATTGCAATAGGGATCTAGAAATAAGTAAAAAAAAATCTTAAAGTAAGTGTATTTACCCCTAATTTAAGCAGGTAAATAAGATGGTTTCCCAATGGAATGAGTTTCTTTTACTCTTAAAATAAGATAATAAGTGTTAGGACTCCTGTCCGTGTGGTTTGTGTTTTGTGTGTTTGTCTTCCTTCCTCCACCAGGTGGCGCCCGGTCCTGATTCACCTCCTCACACACCTGCAAAGGGGTACCTCATTAACGGAGTGCTCTTAAGCTGCTGACTGCCACTACCTCGGCGCCAGAGTGTTTGCCAGTTTTGGGTACTCTAGCCAAGCTGAGTTTTTGTCAGCCTGAGTTTTATTCTTGCCATTTTTGTCTTTGCCTCTCGGCAGGAAGTCATCCTGCAAACTGGACGTTTCGGGACCTTCTCTCCCACGAAGGCTCAACTGAGCCTCAAGCTGAGCTGGGGATTCAAACTGGAGGTTTGGATCCACTTTTCCCCAAGGGATGGTTTGAGTTTCTCACTGA
>NW_015150547.1:300241-316835 GCF_000732505.1 Cyprinodon variegatus
GTGTTCAGAGCAACACTGGAATCTCCACAAGCTTCTCAATAAACCTGTTTAACTTTTTTCCCTGGTCTCTCTGTAATGGTTTCTCTGCATTTGGGTCTGAACTTTAGTTAAATCATGACAATTAGGTATTATACACTTGAAATAAGAAAATAAAACTTTTTTTCTTATTTTAAGTTTAAATTATCTTGTTCCTTTGGCAAAGTGTCTCAATTACCTGCTAAGTTTAAGAAAAAAAGCACTTATTTGAAGAAAAAATTACTTATTTAAAAAAAAATGACTTATTTCGAATTCCTTTTTTGCAGGTTGACATCACAAGGTTGGTTGATGCTTCAGCAACAGTTAAAATTATTGGAATTCCAGCTATACCTCACAACACTTAAGAAATATGGTATGAAGGAAGATGAAGCTTAAAGCACACTCAATTGTCTAAAGCACATTGCTCATGCTTTATTGACCACATACGGGATGTGACTTTAGACTTAGTAAGGTGAGAAGAGGCAGTTTTGGAGCCGAGGTTCTGACTATCCCTGCTACATGTCAGAACACCTGTTGTGGAGATCATGTACAGCAGAAGACCTTTAAGTCTGGCAAGTTAGCGATCCATCGGACAACCAGCTATCACCTGAAGCAGCTCTGAGTTTTTATGTTTATTTCACTGCCTGAATTCTAGTGACCGGTCAACACACTCTGAAAGCGAGTCTTCAGCAACAATCACCAAAGTGAGAGATTATGAAAAGAGGCTAAGCAGGCAGAGCAGAGACATGTAAATGTTGGCAGGTCTACTAAAGCTCCTGTCACAACTTCATGATATAGACAGCGTATGCCTGACATGCAAAAAATCTGGCAAAATTGCTGGCAAGCCAACTGCTCCGTGATTAGAGGAAAGGTTACTTTTTTTTTATTTATTATTATAAAAAGTACAAAATATTGACAAAACATGAAACTAAACAGAAAAAAGGAAAGGTTACTTGGCGCAGAACAGTGGTGAAAATTGGAAGTTCAGTCTAATATAATACAAGTCTGTGAATAGTTCCGTCTGAAATGAATAAAAATAGTTGTTTTAATGGTTATTGAGTCAGATATGTGGCGGTAATGTTTGATTTATCTAAAGAATTTTATCTGTTACTGTGTAAATGGGTTTGGCTGAAATTTAAGGACAGATTCTAATATATCTGCAGTGTGGGGACTATAAATCTGATAGGATTTTAATATTTTTATGGCTGTTTTGCACAATATGCTTAACTAAGATTTTTTTTTTTTTTTAATATTAGAGACTTTGCAGATATATTCTCTATACATACATTGTTTAGATTTACTTATATATTTATACCCCTTTTATAGAATATAAAATCTCTTTATTGTCCCACAATGGGCAAATTTACAGCAGCAGAAAGATTATTGAAAATGGTCATACAAATGTGGACCTTAAAAAAATTAATACGAATAACATAATAGGGTAGAGTTAAAATATAAACAATAAAATACTGTAAAATGTTTTAACAATATAAAACTGTGCACATGGAGAATAAATAACCAATATCCAGCAATGGACATTTTTACAGTAATGGATATTTGAAAATAGAAGCAACATCAGAGATGTGCAAAATGACAGCAGCATGTTATTTAGCTGACTAAGGTTTAGATCATTACATTTGATTTTATTTGCTCATGCTCCCGGTGGTTGGAACCTTTATTCCACTCAATTGAAAAGAAAGAAAACGAACAGTTTTTAAAACTTCAGTATTCATTCTTTTCCTGCTTTGTGTGTTAACTGTCACGGTTGCTAAGCAACATAGCCTGCGGTGGTAAAACCCGTCCAAGGGTAGACCTGTTTGAATTCACAGCCAAAACTCTTCCGGTATCCTTATTTTCACGGACTTCGAAGGATTCAGTTTAGGTAGACCGCCTCCTTGAAGGACTCTGCCCATGAATTCGAACAGGGCCTTGGTCTAGAACCGCCGCTGTCGTCCAGTCACCTGTCCGTCCGTTAGGGGGAGCAGAGCTTCCAGATTAGCACAGAGCTGCTCAACGCATTTTCCAGATTCTAGAAGGGCAGGGCGCAGGGCGGTTAGCCCCCGCAAGAGGAGAGCTTCTTCTCACACTACTTGTTGTTTTATTAGAAGAGATTTAAGATTGAACTGTATGGTTAGTTGGTTTTACCGCACGCGAAACATTGTTTGCATCCCAGAGACACAGGAGGGAAAATGACAGATCCTGTTGTAGCAGACACTCGCCGGTTGAATTCCAAACCCCAGGACCTGACGGATGCTTACGGCCCCCCGAGCAATTTTCTGGAAATAGACGTTTACGATCCACAGATCGTCGGAGTCGGCCGGAATCGTTACACCACTTACGAAGTTCGCATGAGGGTAAGAGTGGAAGCATTGGTGTGGAAAAACTTGGGGAGTTGGATTAGCTTCGTGCGCTAAGCTAACAGATAATTTCGGAGTTGTTGTTTAGCTTGTTAGCATTGCAGGACAGCGACTGAGCTGTCGCTTCGAGGGCGGGCCGCCCGCACTGCCTCGAGGCGGGCCAGCGTTAAAACCAGACACCGGGGATGATCCGCGGCCTGGTCTAGCTGGTGCTTTTACGTCCGAGATACTGTCAGTTTTTAGAGGTCTCCCAAACGTCGACATTGCTCTATTTGAGTTCAGACGACGTGAAGCTATTTTTAAAAAGCAGTGAATTAGGTTCATTATAACTTAATCCGGTTAAATGTAGCTATTGAGTCTGAAAACCGCGGTTAAAAGTAACACCGGAAAGCTAACGGCTAACGAGGATGGACTGTGGTAGTGTCTGCGAATGTGTCACTAATTTCCTGTTTTCGCTTAAATAAAAGTAATAAAAACCCCTGATGTTAATAAAAGAAGTCGCATTTATTACATTTGTTTCTAAAAACAGCCGTTTTTTATATTGAAATAATATATCGAAACGTATAAGCCTGCTATCTATTTTAATAACACTTTATACTGTTTCCCTTGCTTAACCTTTACGGTTATGGTTGTAAAAGTGTGAAATAGCAAATTTCAAACACAGCAGAATTTTAAGGAAGTTGCGGTTTACATCCCTTTTACACTTGGTTTGACTAAATTGTCGTTTAGTATCCTAAAGTTTGTGATGAAACTCTCCATCCGGCCCCTGATTAATGTTTTATATTTATTATTATTAAAAACACATTTCTAAAGATAATATTATGTCTGTAGCTTGAAATCATCTTTGAAAAGCTGTCAACCAAAATCAGAAAAGATAAAAATAATCACAAACCTGTCACTAACATCATGTTATCTGCTGTTTCAAAGTGTTTGTTTAAAGTTACTTTAAAAACAGTCACTTTATTCAGTTAAAATGCAAACTTAATGACAGTATATTATGATGCTTTATCAATAAAACACAAGATATTGTGTTTATTGGTGTATTCCAGATATTAAAGTATAAATACACCCAGCTGGCATTCATTGTTAACTAAAAACATGAGCTAATATATTATATTAGCCTGGATATGTAAGAATAGGATACAAAGTAATTAATGTAAAATTATACTCTAGTTATGTTTAAAATATCCAAGTCATTACAAGCAGTGGTAAATGTAATTTTTTAAAGTCCAAATTTAATAAAATTAGGAAAACAAAAGGACAGTCTTCAGTTAATTAAATAGCGCTTATTACCGCCGTCTCAGTATGTTTACATTTTATCACTCTGCACTTTAAGAAATCGAAATGAGAGTGGTACTGAACGAATTTTCATTTTGTATACCCTCTGTGTGCACAAAATGACAAAGGTTGTCTAAGTCAGTAATCATACACATTTCTTTAATAAACAGTTTCACATTGCATCATAATAAGTCATCATAAAAGGCATAATCAAAAATGTCTATTTCTCAAAATAAATGGGTTTTTTTTCTTTGTTTGTTTTTTAAGAAATGTCCCAAATAAAAGTTTTTTTTTAACTGATTTTAGATTAATGTAAACTAGGGCTGAAACAATTAATAGAATTCCTCGTGATTAATCAATTATTAAAATAATCATCAACCAATTCAGTAATCGATTACTTATTAACTGGAGTATATAGACTCTAAAACATTCCTTTAGTTGAAAGGGCGACCCACTTAGAGCAGTAATTATACCAAAATTCAAAAAAAAAAAAAATATATGTGTATATACCGGTGTATATATGTAAACATTTTGCATTTAAGATTAAAAAAACTTTCTCATCTTTCAGTATGCTCTGTTTCGGAACCCCTCAAGTCGAAAAGTTTTGGTATTATTTGGTTAAAATCTGCAAAAAGTCTTCTTTAACTTATGGCTATTATTTTAACAAATACTTGACAGATTAATCGATTTGCAGAGTAATCTTAAGTTGCAGCACTAATGTAAACCTTTGGTCTGCCAATGCTCATTTTAACCGTTTTGTGTCTCTTTATAAACTTAAATCAATCTTCAACGTTTTCTTTTCTCAAAAAAAACCTCAACAAAAGCCGCATTGGCTTTTTTTTCGTTAGTTGTTAACATTATGTGGACACCGGCTTTGAATATCTTAAACGGATCCTGGTTATATCTTTGTTTTTTCTGCTCTCTACACAGACAAACCTTCCTATTTTCAAATTGAAGGACTCATGTGTGAGGAGAAGATACAGTGACTTTGAGTGGTTAAAGAATGAGCTGGAAAGAGACAGTAAGGTAAGTAAACAGTCTTATACCATTTCCTTGGACATTGAACATTTCACTGTTTATAGTTTTGAAGAATTGATCATTCTCTGAGCTTTATTTATTTATTTTTAATTTTTTGGCTTTCAACAGGAAATATGTTCATACTGGCCTTGGAGACATTTTTCCTAATCTGATAACTACTGATTGAAAGTATTTTTGTTTATCTACTCATAGCGAGGAAATGGTGTTACATAAGTGCAGTGAATAATATCCGTAGGAGGTCAGTCTTCATTAAGCCTTGCCTTTTTTTAGATGTTACATTGCAGTTTTATTCTACAATATCGGTTATTGTGTTATATGGTATACCATCCAAAAGAAGTTTATAAATGTGAATGGAAGGAAAATGAAGATTTTTGTATGATCCGATCTGAAAGACGTAGGGTGGCACTTTCTATTTAACGCCCCTAAATAAAATCCTTCACAGTCTGTGTTTAATTAAATCCCAGTACAAACTCATAGCATCATGAAGAGCAAAGAAAAGCAGACAAGTCAGGGATAAAACAATATCACTGACTTCCAACCAACATATCCACAATGACCTTCTTATTCTGATAACACGTCTGAAGTGATTAGTAGGAGCACACAGCTCTTAATTGGTTATATCTGAAAGGCCAATCTTTCTGCCCAAATATTGGCAACGCCAAATTTTCTGGTGCTTCTAAATCTTACGGGGTCCCACAAGGCTCAATTATAGAGCACTTGCTTTTTCTCTTTGTATTTTCTGTGACTCTGTACCATTTTCAAGCTGATGATTGAATAGTTTAGACGACGTTAAACCTGGCTGGCCCTGAACCTTTAAAAATGTAACAAAAAAAACAATGGGGCTTTAATGTTTGTCACAAATTTGGGTTTTAAGGCGGACAGTGATTTTAAATTGTAAAGGCAAATTGGAGCAGTTGTCAGATCATGCTTTCATCAGTTATTAAAACATGGCTCTAGTTTTTTATTTGCTGGCTTTTAACACTGGCACGACTAAATAGTTGTAACCTTGTTTATTTAGCTTAAACAAATTCTTATTATTTCCTTATTATATATCTTCATGCTGTATTTTATTGTTTTTTAGCACTTTGTTTTCAGATGTTTTAAACGGCTCTTTGAGTAAAGTTGATGATGTCCTTACCGTTGACCTAAACTGACAGCCAGATCTGCCCTCTATAGAACAGTCCTGAAAAAAGGCTAAAAGCTGTTATTAAAACAAAACCATAAGTAAAGCTGTTGGGAGTTTTCCACAACGAACAGGTGGAAACTGTTTGTTTTCAGATGAGAGCAAAATGGAACTTTTTGATCAACAGCGAAAAACTCAATGATCCTCACCTTGAAACGGTGCTTTTTATATTCAGGAGGGCCATGAAACCTGTTTAGAGATGATTGGGTGATTAATAGAGCTAAATACTAGGCCAACCCTGAATAATGGTTATTTTTAGGAGAGTTTTTTTATTCTAATGCTCTGTCAGAACATCTGTTTAAGTAAGTGTGTAGCTTTAGATGGAGAAATGTAGGGCTGCCTGACATCGGAAACCAATCATGAATTAGGACGTGACATTTTTTCCATCCAAAATGTGAAGTCATGGTGGTTAGAATACCTAAGAAAACAATAGAGTTAGTATTGTGTCTACTCAACTAACAATGCACAATGTAGCAGGCTTTTAGCTAGGAATATTTCTTGGGTGTACACCTTGGTGTATCAAATCTTTAGGCTTTGTGCAGCATGGGGGGGTCCGGGGGTATCCTCCCTTGGAAAATTTGAAATATAACGCTATTTCCTGCATTTTGAGGTGGAATGCAGCCAATGTTTTTTCTTTGTTTCAACACTACTTTTGTCCTGATTATGCCTTCCCAAGCATGTGTGTTTGACTAGAGATGGAAATTTGGAACACATTAGATCATTTTTAGGTAAAATATTATGTTTTGTAGGCTAATTCAAACAATCAAAAAGTGTAATGCTACATTTACACAGCGTTTTGAGCAGCAAAAAAGTGCCTGCTGCTTAATTTTTGATGCTTTAAGGTCAGACGCTCCTCAGAAGCATCAAAGATGCGTCCAGTGAGGTGATGCAGATGCATCTGATGCTTCTTCTGCTCCTGTGTTCAATGGCAGAGAGTGTCTTTTCTATATTTGCTGTTGTAAACGGGTAAAAAGTAGCTTTAATATATTTTTATACGAAAAAGTCCACCTGAAAACATCTGTGCAGTTTATCACGATCTTGCCATAATATATTATTTCGCTGTCAGTGCCGCTCAGACCCTCACATAGCGGCAGTGTGCTGTCACTGGGAATCCAGCAGCAGCTGCCTCAGGCCCGGTCGCCTATTAGGGGATTTTCCTCTACTGTGCATGGCGACTAGAAGTAGATGTTAGTGTTTTTCAGGTATGTGGTAGAAACTGCATAACCTGACCTTCCGTTGGAAGTAATTTTGGGAAGGGGCGAAAATACTGGTTAGCTGATTGGCCTATGTTGGTGATAGACGGGCCAAATAAACCAATCAGATCAACGAAGCATATGACGTACTAACAGAGCGACGACGAAAACACAACCACAAGCCAGGCTACTCTTGCCGAAACCAGTCGGGAGAAGAGCAAAAACATCTTTTCCTCTGAGAAAAGCCTCCAGAGCAGTGTTTTGCACTTCTTTCAGTGAAGAAATACTCTAATTCCGATAAAACTTGCCCGATAGCCACGCTAACGCTAGTTTCATCGGCTGAAGCCGCCATGTTCTTTAGACTGAACTGTCGCGCTTCTCGTTGCGTCACACCTCAACCCACCTCAAAGCGAACGCTGATTGGACGTTCGTTTGGTGAACGGCTCCAAATTTTCTTTAACGGAGAGCCTCCAGACTGATTAGCGAGTGGAATCTTGAAAGCTCATGAGATCAGGATGGTCTCACAAGGCTATAAACTGCAAGCATCGCAGTTATAAAAGCGAATATATTTTGCCAGCAGGTTTCTACATTTTAAGTTAATTTAGGCGTTGATAAACAGTTTTAGAGGAGTTATCATAGTTCTCTGAATCTGCAGCTCTGCATCTGTCTCCCTGCCAGCTCCCAGATCAGCTTCTCTATGGATGTTGCACTTTAGGCAGCAAACATTCAGTATTTCCAACAAGCATCTGCTGCTTGTGAAATTTTGAACATTTGAGGAAAGTTTCCCCATTGAAAATTGATGCGTACCAAAGCCATACATCCCAAAAACAAGGCTTACAATTTGTCATTTTTGGTAGTAAAAGGTGTACAACGTAATGCGTACGCCCGTATGCATTACTAGCTAAAAGCCTGCGGTTTAGTATTAACATAAAGTTAATTTTATCATTTATATCAATGTTTATGTTGTAACGTAGCCGCTGGAAATGTCTCCATAATCCTACATGTACATCATAAACTCAAATTTGCAGGGGAATATTTAATTTTCTTTTTTTTTTTTCACCCGTCACATTTAGATTGTAGTACCACCTTTGCCGGGCAAAGCCCTGAAGAGACAGTTGCCATTCCGTGGAGATGAGGGCCTTTTTGAAGAGTCCTTCATTGAGGAGCGGCGGGTGGGCCTAGAGCAGTTCATCAACAGGTCGGCCAGATCAGCATCTTCCAAATGACACAAACATTAGTCAGCTATATTCAAGACATTGCTCTGTGTTACTTTATTATGAGCTTTTGTGTTACATCTGTTCTGTAATGCAGTAAAGATGTTGCTTCTAAGCATATTTACTCAAAATAGCTCAGTTCTTGGTAAACATATCATACAGCAGGTATTTAGCTAATCTACATTTAACACATTTTTGTGTGAACCTAAAATATGAAGTCTAACCTTTTTTTTTCCCTTTGTGTGCAGAATTGCAGGTCACCCCTTGGCCCAGAACGAGCGCTGTCTTCACATGTTTCTGCAAGAGGAAACCATTGACCGTAACTACATTCCTGGAAAAGTACGACACTAGGTTTACTGTGGGGAATGGGGTGTGTTAAAACTGTGGGGGGTTTTTGAACTGCCTCTTGCCTTTATCTTCCCACACATCTTTTCTTTCTCTCTCACTCTGTTTTCTTCCTCCTCTCACTCTTACGTTAGAGTATGTTCCTCTGCTACTCTTAAGGACATGTCAACTATATTTCAGAAAACTCTGTGACTCTTCCCAGCCTTGTGCATTTTTATTGTAACTGTACAATAAGAACAGCGCTACCGACAGTTCTCATTATGTTGTGCTTTTAAATGACATTACTGTTGCAGTACAGTCAGACTTTCTTGAACAAGTGTCACATATTGAAGATGCTAATATAATATGAATAAAGTAGAATAATGTGTCAATGTGTGTACTGGAACTAATGTTTACTTTAGAGATGCATGCATGGAAATGACATTTCTGATCCTGTTTTGTTCTCTTGTTTTTATCGTTTGTGTTTTTTCTTTTAGGTATGAATGAAGTAAGTTTGCTTTCTTTTATTTCCTTCAATAATACCTTTCTTAAAGTTTAAGGCACTTGCATGGGGACTCTATATACCAAAGGCGATAGTTCACAGATACTTAAATAGTACAAATAATATATTAGAAAATCCTCTCCAAGACATCACTTTAATGACTCAACTTATCTTGTAAATAAACTCATGGATTCACTGTAGGTTGCATTATAAGAACCTTCTCCAATTCACTTTGTTTGCTTTTTGGTTTGATTTTCATATTTAAAGAGGTTAGATAAAATACATCTAGGTGAAATTCTACATTTAAATGCAGTACATTTCATAAATTATGTGTTGTTTTGGTTAGTAAAAGTTACTGAGTCAAGCGATGCTAAACCACCCCTACTGTTTAAAGTCATGTGAACTATTGTTTATAAGGAAATATGGGTTGTAAATGGCTTATTTTGTAGGAGCTAAAACTAATAACGCATATTCACAATCAATTGCACTAATCACTGCCTGCATGGCACTCTTGCACGCTTTCTTTGTAATTATTCATCCAGCTGAAAGACTTGCTCTGCATCATTTAATCACCATTGGGTTCTCAGATATGTTTATTCAGACTTGGAAGACTTTCAGACATAGATGTTTTCTGTAAAACCACTCTGTATCTGAAAGACTGGACAACCACTTGACTAAATATAGATTAGTTTAGATATTTAATCTGCTTCCATCTCCACTCTATTTATGTCTCTTGATTGTTTTTCAGTTTGGATTGTTGTAACCACAGACGATGTATTTCAGTGGGACTTTATGTGATAAACCGACATCAAGTAGCACACAATTGTGAAGTGAGAGGTAAAGGTTACTTATCTAGAAAAAAATAATAAAGTGAAGTTTGTTTGTATTTAGCCCCTATGAGTTCAAACTTTGTAGATCCACCTTTAAGTAATTAAAGGGCAAAAATGTTGATAAACTGACATTTTTGCCCATTCTTCTTTGCCAGCTCAGTTGAATTGCATTGACAGAATCCATAAACACCACTTGAAAACGTACTACATTGTCCCAGTTAGAGTGACCTAAACTGTTCTGATTGGTTGGTGTAAAATAGAGCAGTGTTGGTTCTTCCCTTAGATCTCTATTTATTCACTGGATTGCTGATAGCCCATTGGTAGTACACGGTGCTGTGAAGTCGCCATACTGGTACTCCCTAGTTTGACCGGTCGGAATGTAAACAATATGTGCGCTACAGCATCAAACAATGAAGATGTTTTCATTTTCAGGTGGGGTTAAGACTTTAAAAACAAAGATAAAGTCATCACTTTGACACACATTTACTGTTTCATAGCCTTTGTAGACTACTGTCATTTAAGGTTAAAGAAAAAAAAGACATCAAATTGCATATATTTAGCAGGAAGTCTATGAAATCTATAAATCATGTAAATAATATGACATATTATACAAATCAATCACAACAAAATTAACGTGTTAATGGAGCATAGGGCTGCCAACCGTAAACAAAAATCTGAATCGTTCCGTATTTAGAAATAGAAGTACCTGTTCCGTATTTAGTGGAAAAGGAACGCACTTTGTCCCGTATTACTGTGAGAGTGTAAAAAAAAATAGTCAAAAGCTAATGGAAAATGAAGAAAAAGGGCACGTTAGATACAAAACTTATGGTAAATGTGCTCCCGGGCCCTGTCCTGCGTTGTGACAATGAGCTGACAACATAAATGTAACGATCCAGAATCCCCTCATCCCATTGGTCGAGACAAGTGTTCACAGAGAAGATAGCGGGGGACAACAGAGCAGTAAGGGGGACGCTGACGCTGCTTTTTGACGCCGGTGCACCTTCCCATAGCGATGCTCCTCAGAGAATAAAAAAAAGGTGCAGAAATATAGGGAGGAATGGGAAAAAACAAATATCTGTGTGGAAAAAGTCAGCGATAATGAATATAAAGCACACTGCAAATATGTATTAATTCAATGCAGATATGAGTCAAATAGTAAAAAAAAAAAATACATTTCACACACAAAGAGGGGCTAAAAAAAATCCCCGCGCCAGGAGGGGTAAAGGCAATCTGGTCAGCTGGCACGCACATGTGGTGCCCCCTATTTTTTTTTTTTTCTTCCCAGGGAGTTGGCAACCCTAATGGAGCATAATAATACTGTAAGTAATAAGAATAATACTGTAATAAGAATATTAGAGACACACAATATCTGGTAATGTGTCAAAAGTGCTAAATTGATTATGTACATGTAGAATACATGTATTGATTAAACTGTTATGGTAATTACATTACCGGCATTATTATGGTACAACCCGTTGAAAGTCGGGAGTACCAAGATGGCGGCAGGTGTATTCAGTTTTTTTGTGTCTATAACAGGAGTGGGCAGTTCCAGTTCCTGAGGGCCGGTAACCTGCAATTTTTGGATGTGCCTTTGGTTCAACAAACCTGGATTAAATAATTAGATAATTAAGTGGAACTCTGGATGATCTGATTGTATACCGAGGAGGTAACTCAGCTATTAGATTCAGGTGTGTTGGACCAAGGATGGATGTAAAAGTTGCCGGTTACCGGCCCCAGGAACTTTAATTGCCCACCCCTGCTCTATAAGTAATCCATTAATAACTACAGATCGGTGGTTTGCACCAGTATATAGCTTTTTGCATGTAGCCCAAAATGATTAATTTCTGTATTTTCATTTAAGTAAACGGAGCTGAATATAAATCAAGCCAAGACCTTTCAGATTATCTATAAAACCTTTTGAAAGAGATGAATCCTTTGCCTTTTGCCTCACATTTGGACTCTGCTTTGTTAATCTATCTACTAAAACCCCAATGGACTATATTGACGTTAATGAATATGTTGAAGAGGTATAAACACCATTGTGCATTCGACAAATTTAGTTCAATCGATCAGTTTCATGCAATCTCCATGCGTTTGACATTAAAAAAAAAAATCCCATTTACTTCCTGCTTTTTGGTTACATCAGACTTTCCTGCCAAGGAAATGTCACACAAGCATTGCATGTTGCACTAATGGTGATGTCTGTTGCACAGCATATGTTCATATCATCAAATGTGTTAGTTTGTGTGGGATTATCATAAGAGTAATATACTGGTCATCCAGTCTTGCATTGTAAATCTCATATTAAAATCCATAACAATCTCAGTGGAAGTTATATTTCACCCAGGAAGAATTAAAAGCCTAAAGTTTGCCGTAATGTTTGTGTCAAAGTTGCAGTAAATTCAACCCACATTTCCAGTGTTATTTAATGATTTCTGTGTGGATCATGTGTGGTACAGCTAGTGCAGAGAATGCTAAACACTTTTCATTGCTAACCAGAAACGCAGCTTAAATGAGAAACAATGCAAGAGGGAACCAATTAGCAGTTAGCTGGAAAAGACAACAGCCTGTTGTAATCTATTCTGTGCACTATCCCTTTAGTTGATGCTTCACTGTTTTTAATTCCTGGATTTTCTACATGCTGTTTCTCTCCCTCTTTCTCTCGTCGGAAAGTCAACAGAGACACCTGCGCCTGCTCTATGTACATTAATTTCTACGTCACGTTATTACAAAGCCGATGGGAATGCGAGAAGTCTCCGGATATGTGAGAGGAACACAGCTCCTGGACGTAAAACCTAAAATCAAATGTATGAACAAGTTCATGTGTCTTTATTCGGCCATTCCACATACTGTATGTACATTATTTTTGAGCCGGTTAAGAAAACAAATTGCTATATATCTATATATATATACTTTAATCATTTCATTTGATTGTTTTTCTGTTTTTTGTTTTCTTTTTTAATGATCAATTTGCTTCCTGAATAGTTTTTCATTGATTTGATACAAAACTGTCATCAACTGCTTTCATTGGTGTTTCTAGCCTACTTTTTCATAATAGCCTCCCCAAAGTTTTGCAAACATGTAGCATCCTGATAAAGACAGCATCATGTCATTCCGGGCAGTATATTGTCCCCTCGGATAATTTTTTTCTGCAACGCTACTAAACATGTTCGACTGTGTTAACCTTGATTGATAGTTCCTGAATGAGCATGCCTGCATCTCAGCTGTATGTGGTCAGGTCAGCTAGTAATAAACGTAATTTAGGTAAACACCAGTTATCTAATCACTGTGACAAGCGGTTCATTACATGACCAATACTTCTTTGCTAAGATGCAGATTCAGCATTTGGTTGAAGGTTTCCACGCGTATATGAGGTTTCATTTGATCTTACTCTCTGCTGGTTAAATTCTTCATCGATATTATTGTGAAGTGTATTATTACTACATGCTGTCATTGCGGATCCACTTTGGGTTGGTGAGGAGCAATCTTGTCTTTTTTTTTTCCACCAATAAATTTCCTGCTGCCTGCTGTGTCCTGTTTCTTTGTTTCTTATTTGGATGAATGAAGATTTTTATCTAGCATCGCTGTTTGTGATCAGTGCATCAGGAGAGAGATTGGAGGAGGGAGTCCTACTGCTGCTGACCTGCAGAGGCCATAATTGAGTTCAAATGGGGAGATTGGATAACAAGGTTTTTATTTCAAGTTTTTAAGCGAATAAACACTCATTAAAACAAGAAGAAAATGCAACACTTTTGAAGGAACACAACTCTGGCATCATTTGCAGTAGCATAATCTAAAAACATGTCTTGAAATGGGAACATTTGTTCAGTATTATAATTTAGCACTTAACTTCTAGTCTCTTTCTGCAATATTCCACAAGTTTACACATTTGCTAAGTCATAATAGAACCTTTTCTTGACTCAACCAATAGAGTTGCGCAAAATATTGCAAATCTTGTATTGCAGTATTCATGGCATATAGCAAAAGATTGCCTGGGCTGCATGTTGGCTGTTAGATACCAAGCATTCAGGCTCACTATGACAGTAATACGTGTAGGATTGTTAATAAAAATAATCTTAATTGTTCTAGAGTTACCGTTACATTGAATGTTAGATGGGGATATTTAATTTTATATTGGATTCTGCAGCGGAAAGACAACAGTATTACGGTATGTTATATTCCATGTTTTGGATCATTATTATATCTAATGCTTGTTATAGAAACTGACCTGGATGCACTTTTTTGCTGCAGCTCTTTTAGCTTTAGGCCTGTATGGAAATTTCACAAAAATAACTTAAAATCTGATGTGTACATTTAAATAAAAATGTTTACTTATGTTTCTAATGGATCTTTAGCAGTATGCAGAATTCTGTCATAGTATTTTTTTCTAAATTACAAACCTAACTTAAATTATAGGTCAGGTTTCTCTATTCTTTATAGTTCCTATTCAAATTCTGCAATTGCCATAAAAGGTCTAATTGTTTTGAAACTATATGGAAATGTCTAAAGGTTAGGCTTTTATCTTACAAAGAGGGGATTAAAATTACAAGATGGAAAAACAAGGCTCTATTTTACCCATAAAATTAATATATTTCCTTTTTTCTGTTCACTTACTACACATGAATATATTGGTGTAAATCTAGGCCCTGCATTTCACACTTGGATGGTTATGTTTTACACGCTTCTCGTCTTTCCACTTCTGACTAGCAGGAACTAAAAGGGATTACCAGAAGAGGAAATTCTGGCTTCAGGTGGATTAAACCTGTCCAGGAATAGTTATCTTGTGATGCAGATCTTGACTTGCAGGAGATCCAGATCAGCAGTTCTGACTTTTAATTAAACACAACTGGGGCTTAAACTGAAAATACAATATTTAAAGAGTCCAATTTTGGTGTTTAACTTTTCTTTTTTTTTCTTCTTTTTTTTGTAATCTGATGCATGGTTGAAAACATTTCTCAGAGAAAATCAAAGAAAAGAAAAAACAAGCTGTTACCCCTGGAGACTAGGCCATCTATAACGTTCCCCATGTGTGACCATGCTGACCTATAAAACCAGCCAGCTTTGATGTGTTGGCCTTGTCCTGAGTAATGACGGTGGGCAGACAGGATGGGTACAGAGAGCCAGAGTAGAGATTAGGTCGTGTTGTTTTAGGCATTCTAACTCCAGAGCCCGGTTTGCATCCAGGCTGGCTGCGTTTGCTGAGACACCCAGTCGAGTTAGCTTGATAAAGTGGAAATAAATTGAAAGAGCAACCCAAAGCAGCGTGACTGAGCAGGAACAAAGGGTTAGACCAGTGGTTACTATAGTACCACTGCACAAAGACATACGGCTGGAGACTGAGAAAATAAGAGCTTCAACGATTTGGACATCCACTGATTGAACACTACCTGTTTAATCCCAAGTATGATTTGAGTTAGATGAATTAAATAAGTCCAATAGATGTGTCCCAGATTAGAATTGTTTGGAGCAGTAAGTATTCTGCAACCAAAGAGATCCAACACTTAATTAAGGCAAGTTAAAATTGTAGATTAATCAAAGTCTGGCTTAAAAATTGGACTTACCTGCAGAGCTCTGTGTTTCTATAACCTAAAACTAATGGCTCTAACAATTCGGCTTAAAGCCTAATTTAAGGAAGCTGATCAAAATAGAAGAGTTCACAACACCTAGATAGTAGTAGAAGGAAGTTGTTCATTCTGGGGAATTTGGTGACTTACATCTTGGATTCAGTGAAAACCTAATAAAAACATCTTATAAGAGGAGATATGCAAAAAAAAAGCTTCAAGTTGAATTGAATAAATGGAAATGGGGGCTGTCTTCAGGGTCTTTGATGTTAATAAAGTATTTAAATAAAATGCAAGAGCCTTTTTTAAAAACAAAAGTAACAAGTTCCTAACTGAATTTGTATAAAGCAACACTGCTGCTATATGGAGACTTGACTTCATAAAATGGCATGGCAATGGTAATTAGGAAAGCAATCTGTGTATTTAATTTGACAAACCAACAAAAAGGAATTGAAGACTGTAATGTAATATAATGTAATGTAATTAGCTACAAATTAGCTACAAAGTGAATGAAAGGGAAAAGGTTCCTATCTTATTTTACTAAACTTTGGGACACTATCGTTTACTATAATAACCACTGCCAGTTTTTATGGATATTTCTCTACAAACTAACACAGGAATAGTTTTTGTATTCTTAACTGAAAAATAGTTTAAGCTAAGTAAAATTGGAAGGAAAGTCTGTGGGCAGGAGATTTCAATTGTCACCAGATCTTTATTCTTGTTCAGTCTCATCTCTTTTGCAGCCCGTGGCATTTTGCCATTTTCCTGTTAGATCTGACCAGCTTCCTTGTAGCTGCCTAACATTCCCCACGGCATGTTAATGCCTCCACCGTGTAACCCTAAGGGGACTGTGGGACCAGGGTGATGTGCAGTGTGGTTGTTGTTTTTTAGCAAAACATTGTTTTGTCTAATTTTAACTCAGATTATGTTCCATACACATTCCATTGACGTGTTACTAGGGTTAATTTGAAGTCAGTTGAGTTAAATAAATTTTATTTAAGGATATTAGAGTGAGGGTAAATTATTAATAACATATCCCACAGCATGATTCTGCCACCACAAGGTGAAGTGTTTAAAGCTACAGTGTGTAACTTTTAGC
>NW_015150547.1:317195-320910 GCF_000732505.1 Cyprinodon variegatus
TGATGATGATAAATAACATAGTTATGTATTGTATATATTTTATCTCTTTTTATTCTTATTTTTATCTTTATTATAGTGTGTAGTTGGATGTGTATATATATATATATATATATATATATATATATATATATATATATATATATATATACACATCCAAAGTATTTCTGATTCTGATTGATCTGCTACAGATTCCTTTCTCTTTAAGCAAAATATTTTGAGAACTATAATAATTTACATTTGACAATTAAACACTACTTTGTGTGGGTATATCATGAAAAAGTATGACAGAAAAAAATGACCGCTTTTTCTGTTAGTCTGTGTAGGATTGCATGTAGGCATAACTTGTCGCAGTCCCATTCGAGCATAATGGCGATCTCTACAGTCACTATGTCAGCTCTGTACTGTTGCAGTGCAAAAACTGCAAACCCACTACTATGTAATTATAAATAGCTTTTTCTAAGGCAAACATAAAGATTGAGACTTTCAGACAGTGGAACTCAACAGTACTTGAGTAAAAGTATTGATACTAATACTCAAATCTTACTCAACTGCAAGTAAAAGTTACTCGAATAAGTTAAAATGTTTAAACACTCACTTTTGAAAATTCTTAAGTATTCAAAACTACATACATTTAAAAGTACTTAAGTATCCAAAATACAAATGAAATTTAATCTAAATAAAACTTTCAGAACCTTGTAACCTTTAGAAACCACCTGATGTACTGATGTGTAGAACTGCTCTGCTAGAACTTCTACACCAACTGTAATGAGCTTCAGCATAAAAACGCCACAAAAACATAAGGAGCACTATATTGATTATTATTTCCTATTCATCAAACGAAAAAGGAAACAGGAGAGTCTTGATTCTCCTCACATTTTAACTACGGAATATAGGTTTAAGGTTGAAACTATTACCACAAAGAAACCTCAACTCTGTTCTGAACACTCATCCTACTGAACGACTTGGTCACAAGGCAACAACTAAGGCCTTAATAAAATGGATAAACTGGATAAATAATATCTGCTCTGAGTTTCTCACATTTGTGGAATGTCATGCAGAGGTCTAGAACGGTGGTGTCCAAATCCAGTCCTAATGGCTGCTATCTGCCATGTTGAAATTGCATTTCAAGAAAGAAAAACAGCTACAGCAGGTTAATAAAGCAAAGCTGAGCCAAAAGGAACAAATAACTAGCAGCTTCTACGCAATGTAGTGGAGTAGAAGGTACAATATTTGACTTTAAAATGTTGTGGAGTGAAAGTTAAAAGTACCCCCTCAAAAATTACTATAAAAGTAAATATACTCAATAAAGTACTTAAGTACAGTAATCAAGTAAATGTACTTTCCACCATGCTTTCAGATCATAGTTGATAATAACATACATGTAGATGAGGGGTCTGCAAACTTTTTTTTATACAAAGAGCCATTTTGCCCCGAGTCCAGCTAAGTCTAACCCATTTAGAGTCGCAAAATACCACATGATTTTTTAAATACAAAAACACCACTTATTATTTTTGTAAAATATTTGGCATAAGAAACTGTTGCCATTTTAAACAGCCAAGAGCTTATTTCTGTTTTTAAAATGATTCATAAAAATAAAGCATTGATTTTTTTTCTGTAGAGTGTTATTTGATGTAAAAAAATATATAATAAAATTATAGTAATAAAACCTAGTTTCCAAGCTAATTAGAGGAAACTAGCTCTAAAAATATGTTCCTGTTGATTTCCTATATTTTTTTATAAAAAAAAACACAAAAGCATTTGTTCTTGTAGTACATTATTCATTTCTTTATATCATTTTTAGCCACTATTAACCCTGTAATGCCAAATGTATCATATTTGATACATACGGTTTCTGAAATGTTTTGCGTCTGACACCTTTTGCATAATTTAATGGTAAAAACTTTGCTCAAAATCCTATTGTACACAATCAGATATACCTGATAACAGAGGGGAGAAGACTACACAAAAACCTTTGAAGGGTTAAGAGCCATTGTAGAAGGTCCAAAGGTTGCAGACCCCTGACGTAGATGATATGTTATATTTATGTAAGTAAATCCCTGTAATTGCCTACCCATTGAGTCACAGCTTGTAATTCCATTTTAATAGTCCTAATGAGTTTATCTATATGCTGTTGTAAAATGTGAGTTTCCCTTCTGTATTAAAGGCTGCTTCTATTCTATTATATTCCAAAAAGTTAAAAAAACAATCCGCTGGACTTTGTTTTCCAAGTTTGAAGACATTTTGCTTCAAATCCAGGACATATTTCAATTTAAAAAGTCAGAAATAGTGTTGAGTTCCAAGCTTTATAGAGTGGACCAACAAATCCTTGTTTTGGCTTAGAAAACATGCAAAATGAACTGGAAGAACGGGTCCGCCCCTTAGGAATGGGGAGTCGTTGAGTTCTTTGTTAGGCTGCAATACCCGATACTGGTCTATGCTTCTGAAAGGGGGAGTAATTAGGAGAATTGTTGGCCTTGCTGACCAGGCGAGTTGTCTTTGTCCCCTGCATGGCCATTAGGGTTATGATAGCGGAAAGTAATCAGCTCTATCACTGACAGAGTCCACCCCCTCTGTTTAAAAGTTGCTTTTTCGCTCTTAAAATGGGGTGGACTCAAACTCTTCATGGCCAGTAAGGGGTCCAAAGCATCTTGCCTGTTCAGCAGGCTAACAGTTGCCCCTAACGACTTCCCTTTCAGAGGCACAGACCAGTCCCAGGTATTGCAGGCTATCAAAGACCTGTATGACTCCCCATACCTAAGGGCCTGTTCTTTTGATTAAATTTGCTGGTTTTCTAAGCCATGACAAGGCTTTGTTGGGCTACTCTATAAAGCCTCGAACTTAACATTAATTCTGACATTTTGAATTGAAAAAGCTTCCTGGATGGAAAGCAAAACATCTTCAGACTTTGAAAACAAAGTCCAGTGGGGTTTTTTTTTTTTTATTTGGAATGACTATGACCTAGATGACTTAAAATCTTCAGACTTAGAGACTTAGGGTGGATCAGATTTCTGAAACCACACACATCAAATGTCACTTGACTCTCGAACCAGTTTTGCTGGTATGCTTCTGCACCATCGGTCTGGAATTTCTAGGGACACACAGCAGTTTTCAGCCAAAGTGCAAGAGGGACCCTATTCGAGAACTTGCGAGAACTTCGGCGATTGGTCACAAGAACTTTGGCGGCACCGTTGGGAGTGTTTATCTTCCAAAACAACAATGTTGTGTGTTCAAGATGTCCCAGAGATGGATCTACAGTTGCTAGACATCAAAGAGGAAAAGGTTCTGTTAATGGAGTTGGCAAAAAGACAAAGGAGGTAGCGTAGGCTGTCTATTGTAGTTGTTCCGCGGTTTTTAAAAATGGCGCGACCCGGCACCAAATCGAGAAGGACGACCACACAGACAGCCGGAAAGGCATACCAAGGACCAATCACAGCTGCTTTTGTCTGCACTGTTCCGCTTGAGGTCTGCGCGGGTTTGTGACCGTCCAACGCGTAGTCAGGATTTTTTTGAGGTGCACGACGACAGTTGCAGAGCCACGCGTTTTAGACTTAGACAGACTTTATTATAATTTTGTATACACAGAGCTTATACAAAAGGAAATTTTGTTCATTACAACTCTGAAGACATTTATCATTTTTTTAAAGTTCAGGCGTAATAAACGTAAGCAGTGATAATGTAAACACACAACGGTATATTAGTTACAGTTCCAACATTT
>NW_015150547.1:322250-324833 GCF_000732505.1 Cyprinodon variegatus
AGAGCATCAGGGTGCATTACACAGAGCCAGTCTTTAACAATACAATATATATAATTAGAGGATCCTCTCTCCATCAGGGGAGGAGCTTGATGGGGAGCCAGGGGTGGCCAGGGCCACCCTTAGCTAATCATTGTGGCCACCCCTACCTTTTTCTCCCCCTCTAAAACAGACAGTGGCAGTAATACTCTCAAGTGGAACATTCAAAACATTTTTATTTTTCATTTATTAACAATGACAACAAAAACATTGTGGTTATTTATGCACATCAATATACTAACATTAAAGATGATCATTCATGCTCTTTTCAGAACTAGATTTTGTGTTATATGAGTTAAAGAGAAAATGATGCGTCTCTGAAAGTCATCTAGGAGTCTTCAGTGAAATCATAGATAAATAACTGTTTTAATAGAAAAATAATTTATTTATTTATATATTAGTACTTGTAAATATCAATTTTATACAGAATAATTTTTGATAAAAGTAGGTAAGTAATGACAAAGGCCCAGAACTTCAACCTGAAAGAATTGTATCCACTATGCCTTTCATCTAGAAAGCACAGATTTTTTAATATTTGCGTCTATTTGTTAGCAAAGGCTGTAGGAAATATGGATGTTGTCCTCGTTATTTTTCCCGTTGCAATAGTGTAGATTGACCCTGAGGTTCTGGCGCCTATCCACTTTCGACCACCCCTCAGTGTACATTGGTTATTGTCTGGCCACCCATAAAAAATGTCTAGCTACGCCTCTGCGCTCCATCTCACCATCAGTTTCGGGGTCCTGCTATAGTACATACTAAGGTCACTGAGTACATGTAAACAGGAATTAATGTGTACGCTCTGTTTCACTTCCCTTCCGAAACTATAAAAAGAAAATAAAAAACAGAGGGTGACGCATGTTTTCCATATATGGGATTGGCTACTACTCAGTAAACCATGCATGTTGTGCGTGTTCAATGGCATCCTTCATAGAGATCTAATAAAACACAAGTTTTTGTGTTCCTTGATTTCTCCTGCGTATCAGTTATTGTTCTACTTCTTGTTGTGTGACATGTAGTTAAACTGTAGTTAAAAGCCTTCAGCTGATTCAAAATGCTGCAGCCAGAGTTCTGATGAAAATTAAAAAGAGAAATCATGTATTTCCTATCCTGGCTTCTCTTCATTGGCTTCCTGTTAAATCCAGAATAGAATTAAAATCCTCCTTCTCACATATATAAAGCCTTATATGGCCAAGCTCCATCTTATATCAGAGATATGATACTTCCTTATGTTCCTAACAGAGCACTTTGCTCTCAATCTGCAGGTTTACTAGTGGTTTCGAGAATTTCTAAAAATAGAACGGGAGGCAGATCTTTTACTTATCAGGCTCCTCTCCTGTGGAACCAACTACCAGTCGTTAAGGCAGACACCCTGTCTACTTTTAAGGGTAAGCTGAAAACTTTCCTTTTTGATAAAGCTTATAGTGGCTCAGGTTATCTTGAGCTATCTCTATAGTTATGCTGCTATAGGCTTAGACTTCTGGAGGACATAGGGACCCCTATTTCATCATTTTGCTTCATTCTATCTCTATTCTTCCACTCTGCAGAATCTGTTAGTTTATTCGCTAACGTTCTGCTCTCTCTGCTTTTTCTCAGAGTAGCTTCGCCTCATCTCGGTCCTAGAGAGAAATATCAGTGATGCTGCTGCCATCAACACCTTTTTTTTTTATAGATGTTGAAGATCAGCCTGTTTTTTCCAGTGTAGTCCTGTTTCTCTGACTGTGAATAGCTGGATGTGCTCTCTTCATCCTCTCACATGGGAGCTGGCTCGGAGCTCTTCTGCCTGGTTGTGTGTTTCCTGGACGGGGCTACCTTTTACAGCTGCTTTTTGTAACTCTGCTTCTGTCTCCTTGAACCCCAGTCGGCCTCGGCAGATGGCCGCTCACACTGAGCCTGGTTCTGCTGGAGGTTTCTTCAATGGCGTAACAACACAACAATAGGCCTGTAAGCATCATTATCTGGGTGGGCCCCATATGATGTACAACACCAGGTATGCCGCTGCCGTAGAAAACCGACCCAAAATGTGCTCCAGACATACACACTTCGTCATTTCATCATTCTTCACCTTCACTAGACATGGATATACTTTAGTATATTCTGTTGTAAATGAGTCTCATCGGGCTACTTTAAGCTTCACGGCCCCCCTCCTCACCCACGCTCTCTCCATTCATCTCCTGGTCGCAATCTTTACTCACTTCAGCAGCAACATCCACCTCTCCTTCTTCGGTTCTCTGAAAGGGTGTCTTTATTTTGGCAAGTTTTTTCCGTTCTTCCAACAGCTCTTCTTTGCTTTTTCTTTTCTGGAATCCACTTAAGTACCTCTTTTTTGGTATCCATCGTCGCTCACACATTGTACGTAACGGTTATGGTTTTAATCTACGCACTGGATTACTCATAATTCCAAGTCGTATCGTAAAAAATAAAATACTCAAATACATTGTTCTTTTAAGAACTTTATTGCAGTTTAAAACATATTATGAGTGTATTTTTATCAACTGTCTAATGAACTATACACAGTTATAAACATAGTAATTAAGGCCCCGTCCACAC
>NW_015150547.1:327458-329153 GCF_000732505.1 Cyprinodon variegatus
GTGCCTTGAGATGGTATGTATTGTGAATTGGCGCTATATAAATAAACTGAACTGGATTGTGTGTGTATATATGTTCCCATTCATGGGTGAGGAGTCCCGCCCTTCTCTTGCGTCAGTTTGTTTATACGGACGCCGCCCCCCTTCACGACAGATGAAAAAGCTCAACCAAGGCGGGCTATTTCATCAGAAACCACAGACATTTCTGCTTCTCCTCCGTCTCTATCTTCCCACTTTTCAAACTCCAGGAGGCAATCAAAGGTACAAATTCTATCTTTATTACATTTACATATATTTTTTCTTAATTCCAAATGCTGTTCCAATGACGCGGTTATCCATTAGTAGTAACGTGTAGATAGTAGTAGCAGACTGATGCAATCCTCCTCGCGTGTTGTATTGGCGCTCTGTTCACAGAGAACACAACGTTCTCCATCTTCTTTACCCGCGTTTAAAAAAAAATGAAATACCATTTGACAAACATTACAGACATTTTTTCCTTTTAGTTATTTATTTAAGGTGTAATAACATGATGTAATTTTGTTATTTGAGCGCCGAATCAGCTGATGTGTAGTCCGGAACGTAATGGAAAACCAGTGATAACATAGAAGAAAGCGGAAACTTAATAGGGGGTTACCATTGTGGAAAGAGTTGAAACATTCTCCCCCTTTAAAAAAGGAAAAAAAAAGACACCTGACGGCTATAGTTTAATTTGTTTTAATCAATTGCTTTGCTTTTAGGTAGTTCATCATCGTGCTGCTTTATGTCCACGTTTATCAGGTCGCGTTGATGCTACTTTCAAATACCCACGAAAATTTCAAGGAATGCCCAGGATGGCCATGCTTTTAAACAGAAAAATAACGGTTAGTGTGTATGAACGTTTGCTTTAAACGTTTGAAATTTCGCCGTAGAGGGTCAGAACAGATATGAGGAAATCCGTGCGCTGCTCGATGCCTTTTGACCGCGTTTTATTTACGCATTTAAACCGGCTCGTTAGGTGTCGTTTATACTTGAACGCAACAGTATGAACGCGAAGGAGATGGGTGGTTGGGAACCGCGTTAGCTAGCTGATGCTGCGCTGGGTAGCAACTGAAGATTATTCAGTATGTTTGGCGCTGCTTGTAAGTAAAGATACTTTAATTGTTTAATTTAAGCTCCTCCGTGGTCTCAACCGCAAGACTAGTCGAGTGTCCTCCAAACTAGATGTCTTCTGGGTTGCCATGTTCAAGGGTGTATCCATATTGCATCAGCCGGCTAAAGCCAGTTTATAGTAAAGTCCTGTAGTACTATGACTTTGTTCTATTGTAAATATAAACTTGTTGGACTTGCTGTGGAGGTGGGCCGGAAAAATACTTTGCATACCTCAAAAACCGCATGTCGCAACATGGCGTTTAGCTTTTTTACAGTTTTTTTTTTGTTTGCCGTTTTTTGAACTGCTCATCTAAATCTATATCTAAAATTGTGAAATTTATTTTCCAGTACGTATATATAATAACATTTTTATTGTTTGATTGTAATTTATTTGACTATGGTGCATTTAGGTATAGGCTGTATGATGAGTAATGATCCCCCTGCTTTAATGCAAAAAAACAAACATAATTAACTTCATCTGACTGCATACTTTCTAAATAAATAAATATTCAAAATTATGGATGTCGGCTATTGCAGACTACAGTCCGTTACATGTATTTGTAGCTATTA